>NC_067486.1:20697884-20887884 GCF_947179515.1 Apodemus sylvaticus | reverse complement strand
TCGCTTTAGGTTTTCTTTATGGGAATTAGTGCTTCTTAATATTTTACCATACAAATATAATCCAACAGGTGTGTGCTTATATGTCTTTCCAATAACATAGAGGTCCCATAGAGATTCATAGATGCATCCTCATCTTCTAGAACCCAGGAGGCAAGATTCAGGTAAGCATTCAATAAATACTTGCTGAATAAGAAAAAAATGAATAAATAAGTGGGTAAAGAAGTTTGGGTATTTATCATAACCTAGTGAGATGAAGACATATTGTTTAACACAATGAACAAAGTTCTTTTCTATAAAATGAAGTTGCATAGAACTTTATTTTCTAAATTCAATGTTATTCTATATTCTGTATATTCTATATATTCTATATTCTACTATATTCTATATCCTATATATTATGAATAAATATCTACATTTCTATACTTATAGCCATGAATTTCAAGTAAATTAGCACTTATGTGCATCCTACTTTTTTGTGTGAAATCCATCAGCCCATGTGTTCAGTTATGTGCACCTATATGTGCATTCAGAGGCCAAAAGGGGACACTGGATGCCATGTTCTACCAATCTGTAAGTTTCTTGTGTGAAGCAGAGAATCTCCTTGCTCTTCCTGTCTTCACCTCCACTGTGCTGGGATTGCAAAAAAGGGAACTAATTCCCTTGGTGCTGAGGATTTAAACTAAGGTCCTCCTGCCAGAACACAAGTGCACCCATCGCCCCGCCCCAACGTTCTATCCTTGTGTGAACTAAACCCAAAGCAAAGTGGCATCCATTAAATAGACACTCCACACCACTCTAATCTGTTATGGAAACTTGTGAGGGACGAGGTCGGCACTACTTTTAGCTTTGCTAGCCATATAGTTCATGCTGCCCTTCTGTACAGATGTGAAGGCAGGTGGACAACACATTGACACAGGGCCATGGCTGAGTCCCACAAATGTTTAGTGCAGAAATGAGCAAGTTTAGCCCATAAGCTATACATTGCTGACATCCAACCTTGCCTGGTTATTGGCTAATGCTTACGGATGATGACTCTCTTACCTACTTCTCAAAAGCAGTGAAGCTGTGTGGATGGCTAGCTTTTTAACATGCGTGTGGCATAAGAGGCTCAATCCTTTCCACTTAGGTGCTGAAAGACAATGTCTAGTTTTAAATTTCTCTTTAGTGGCAGTAATTGATCAAGGTCAGATATTTCCAATGGCAATATTTATTCTTGGAGAAAGAATGGTGAAGTACATGAATACAATCAGTTGTTGATAAATATCTTCTGAAGTGAAGAAAAGGACCCTGACTTATGCCTGTTGTATGAATTCACCATGGTCACTGAACACAGCTAGAGTTATATCACCTAGCATTGAGCTGATGAGAACAACCTTGCGTCTTAAATTACTGAATGAAAATCCCAGTGTGTATTTGAAATATATATTTAAAAGTTCCAGTGACTTCTCAGAGCCAATGCAAAGTCTGCAAAAGAGAGCGGTTAGCTTGGTGGAAGCAACTGTCTGGATAATCATTTACAGTAAGTTTGGCGAAAAAAAAAATGTAATGCTTTAGATAGTACCCTGAGCCTAGTGTTTGGTTAAAATACACACTCAATAAGTGGAAGCTATTACTTTCTTATTTTAAGCTACTATACATGTTAAAATTAAATGTTTAGCTACAGACTGGATTCAATTGCCATGCCTCAGTGTTAATAAGGCCTCTTAACATTGAAGCAGCAAAGCAAAAGGAATGCTATGCACTATGCACAATTGTACCCAGCTCAAGGTCAAGATAGCAACAAAACACTCCAAACCGAATGAAAAAGTCTCCACTTGACTGCAGCTCTTCACAACACTCTACAAGGGTCAAGCTGTGTGATTTTCTTTCAATGTTAAATAGAATACATCTTGGGAGCACAGTTTCCTTATTGATTGAAGAATGGGTTTAGACCAACTATAATCCAAACAAATACACTTCAAATGAGTTCAGGACCCAGGATGAGCAAACAAAGGGCAAAGGTTTCAACAGAAGCACTCAGCATGAATTAGTAATGTGGATGACTTAAGGTTATGTGGATGCAGATAATACACTTACACTTACAGGCCACTTTTCTGAAACCAGTGAAATAAGAGACCAAATACTGACACTGAGTCAGGGAAGGTGATGCACGCTTGAAATATTAGTACCCACGTTTAGTCAAGAAAATGATCACAAGTACAAGGCCAAGCTATAAAAGCCAGTCTTAGCTATAAAATCTGTACAAGGTTAACTAGAACTATATACTGAGATACTCTTAAACACAGAAACACACACACGGGGGGGCGGGGGGGGAGGGACAGAAGGAGGGAGGGACAGAAGGAGGGAGGGAAGGAAGAAGAGATATTTAAATTTCAAATGGACATTGGTCCAGGAAAAAAATTGACCTTGTTAGAGATCAATATACACTCTACCTCTTTGTCTTTGAGAGCGTAAATATTTTCCTAGGAACTCACAAACAGTACACTGCTATTTATAGAAATCAAATGTGTGGTTTTGCCAACCCTATGAGCCTCCACTTTGTTATTTTTATGAACAAAAACTGTGCAAGCTAGTGGTGTTTAATTTAGAACTTGATAGTGCAATGTAACAGAATTGTAATCTCCTATTCCACTCATCACACATAAATAGAATACATTTTTATTATATATTTACTGGGGCTAATTAAATTATCATTCATCTTCCATTAACGTGGATGCTTTTATGTGCAGTGCTATTGTGCTATATTTAAACACACACTTTTTCAATAACGCATCATGAAAATCAGACATCTATTCTATTTTGAAATTGTTGGTGAAATATCTTGCCTTGACTCTGAAATCTGTATTATAGGTTAATGAGTTCTTTTCCAGTTTGAGGTTTCTCAAATCTATTTTAATTCCACATCAAAAAAAAAAAAAAACTAGAGAGGTTTTCCCAGGAAGAGTTATATAAACCCACAAAATAAGATGTGGGAGTCTTTGACCTACATCCTTCACTTCGATTTTGCTTCTGCTTTTGTCCCCAAATAAGAATACAGATGCATTACTTGTTTTTATCAGCTTTGTCTTGCAATGTATTGCTATGAACATTCCTGTGTGTGTGGTGTATGCCCATGTGTACTTTTTGCAGTGTAACATGGAGGCTAGAGGAAGATATCAGGTGTCCTATACTATTTACATGTCTGCATCCCTTAGATTTGGTGTCTCACTGAATCTGGGGCTCACTTTTCATATTAGCTAGCTAGCCCACAAATCTTAGCAATCTTCTAGCTTATGCCTCTACAGAGCCACATGTGGCCACACCCTTGCTTTGCAAATGGGTAGTGGGAGTTAAGTATTCAGGTCTTCCTGCTAGCAAGCACTCTTACAGACTGGGCCATCAATCTTCGCAACCCCATGGGCATTTTAAAACAGAATTTTTCTATGTGTTAATTAGACTTGTTTGTCTAAATTATTCTTTCCAATAATATCTAACTTGCCACTGTTGGGGACCTGAGGCAGTATTTGAGAGAAAAAGGATGAGGTTGCTGTGACCATGAACACACATGAAGATAGCCATAGGCAACTTTAATATCTACAAAATGGCAATGAAATATTCTGGGCACAGTTCGATCAGGGAATATCATATACTTCTCAACTGGTACACTATTCTATTTAAAGGCTATTTTGCAGTGGCCAAACATGAGGGCTACCCTCCTAAATATTTCAAGTGTATTATACATTTTGTTGGGTGAAAGCACAACATTGTAAGACTCCAGGCTAGAGATTATTATTCTTGCTTAGCAGAAACTCTATGCCCATTAGATACTTTCCCCATCATCTTGGTTAACTTTCTTTGCATATATTTAACTATATTAGATACTAATACATCACAAAAGTAAGTTGTATACCTTGAAAACACAAGAAACTGTCCAGCTTCTGAAATGCATTGTGTCACCTTTTGTATTCAAGACAAAAACATGTAGAGTTTACTGGAAAAAGTTTGAGAACTTTAGAAAAATTTAAACACATTCATTAATAGTAAGTGCATAACGACTTCCAACCCCATCCTACACCATGTCCTTTCAGAAGTTCTGATGCGAATAGCGGCTACACTGATCTTTATTCCTAGAATTCTTCCATTTTGAGAATAGTATCCTCTTGAGAATGGCCCTTTCCCCTTCTTAGCATAATTCTCTGCAGATTAAGCTAAGTGATTATAAATGTATTTACAGGCTAGCTTGCCATCATTTTTTTAACCTACTCATTTATTGGTAAACAATCGGATTAGTTCCATATTGCTGTTATGAGTACAGTTCCTATAAACACAGAGAGCCAGGCTTCGGTTTCATAGTTCTATAGGAAATGAGGAAAAGTCTAATGTCTGGGTTGTAGTGTCATTGCACAATTCGATTAGCAAAAAATTGAAATTCTGGCCTAGAATGAATGTACATTTGCTTTTGTTTTATTTAATATACACGTCAATTTGTACAATGATGCTATAAAACCAGATGTTTTCAAACTCGGCTTCCTCCCATGTACCCTCTTTTCTGCCCTGTGTATTCTTTGTATTCCCTCACAAGTGCAAATAGAACTCTAGCTCAGTTGTGATGCAGGGTTAGATCCTCCTAGATGTTCATTTTACCGGTTGAAGAATTCATTATTTAATGACTTTCCCCTCATCTTTCTTATCTGTGAGTGGATAACTATAACCATGTTGTTAATTCTAGGGTGCAGTGATGACAGAGTTAGCATGTATGAAGTTATTTCCTGTGCAGATACTTTTGACCTCCTTTCTAACACATATCACAACAACAGAATCATAAATTCTTATATAGATGCTCAAAACCCTGATGAAAGTTTTAGTTATATCACTATCTTATGCTGCTAAAACGTAAGCATCATTGAGGTAAGTGACGTCATCCATCCTACTTATCGCTGTAGCCTGAGAAATAGTACAGACTTGTCCAAAATGAGGTTCTTAACACAATACTGTAGGATGGATGGATGGATAGATAGATGGATGGATGGGCGGATGGATTGATCAGTCATGAACTTTTCCTTCAGTATTAGCATTTTCTAATGATTTAAAATATTTTTAAAATGTATTTTTAAACAGTTAAGGCCTCTGACTGTAGGCTGCCTAAATACAAGAATACAAGATGCATTGTGAGTAAACTATAAGGTGAAGATCATACAACTCCTGTCAAAATTACATGTTGTGGATCATGTGTTTGGACATTTGATCTATAGAGGGTGGTGTTCTTTAGAGGGGAGGCAATTTTGGAGGTAGAGCGTATCTCTAGGAAATGAATTACCACAAGACAGGCTATTAAGGTCTAGGGTCATTCTGTTTCTGATCCAGATCTCTGTTTATTGATCTATACACAGAGAAATAGCCACAACCTCTTGGTACTGTGGGCCCAGCCACTTTAACCACCATGTGCTACATGGACTGAAGGATCAAATCTTTTTAAACATGCTTTTTCTGTTAAATATTTTATCTCTGCAATGAAATGTAACCAAAACAGTAGGATAATATTTGATTAAGAGTTTGAAGTTACATTATTCATGTTAACTAATCTATTGTTATGCTGGGACCTCCGTAAGGTTGGTTGAAGTCATTTTATTTAAGAGTTTACTCTGGCTGTATCAGAGTCTCGGGGTCCATTGGTAGCATTGTCTTAGAAATACTTCTTTATGCCTCTATTGATATATTTAGCTCAGCTTTCTAGTTGCTCAATGCCTTCATTTGAACAAGAACTCTGTGACACCACAAAGATAATTTTTCTTGTACACACCACCCAAGTTGTGAATCACCAACCACTCTCAACGTCACAAGCCCTTTATCCCATCTATTCCTGTCCTTCCCACACATTTGGTCAATTACCTGCCTTTTCCATTTTACTTATAGAAATTGGTTGCTCTATGGTCTTTAAAGAAATGATTATGGATTTTTATCCTTCATTCCATTTACTGTGTGAAAGCAATAATCCCTGGAATAATTGTGGTTTAGGATGAGAGCCTCCAGCTTGCTGTTCCGGTTGCCATGTTCCCAGGCTGCTCTGCTGTGATGGTGAGGGACTTTAATCCCTCTGGAACAATAAGCACAAAAAAATCCTTGCCTTGGTCATGGTATCTTATCACATAAATAGGAATCTACCTGGGAACATGAAATGCAAGGTTTCATCCATAGACCGCCCCCCCCCCCAAAACAAATGTCTCATTATTTGAGGAGTATGAAACTATGCGCTGAGTTTTAAGGACATGCATGTCATTGTCAGTACCATTACCATTCCTGTATCAGTATCATTAGCAGTATTTGAGGAGACTTGGGGAAAATGAACAAAATATGCAACACTTATGCAAGTGTTGTACATTAGAAACCCTACAAATTGTAATGTAATTCCACTCAATTATACAACAAAACAGCACCATGAAATTCTCAAGTTCAAACTCATTCAACTGTCTCTTTTGTACAATGGAAGGTTTCAGCTCATATTTATACTCAGTCATATCTGGTCAAAGGAAGATTTCATTTGCTTCTTGCCTTTATGAGTTTCAATACTCAAGCTAAAGTAATGCAAACTGGAATAAACTTGTTAACATTTATTAGATATTCACTGTGTGCATCATCATGTATATAATTTCCCTGGTTTGTTTTATGGTAGTATAGTCAGAGAGGCAGCTACTTCCCTTGTGCATGTATCATTGCTGAAGAAGCAGGCATAGGAAGATGAAATGAGTGTCTGAAGGTCAGAGTACACAGTTCTAAAGCCCAGACTACGATTCTTTGTTGAGTGTGGCACCCACCCTTTAACAGTACTTAATGCTGCTCAGACTGTAGTAATTCAGTTTGGTTATTTTAGATAATCATGAAGAGCTACTATCCCCTTTGTTCTCATATTCTATATATTCCATATATTGGGCAGCATTTTCTTCATACACAATGTGGTAGAAGGAAATCTGATTCACTCCCTCTTATGCCTTTATGTTCCTTGTGCTTCAATGACATTTACAAATAAATCACGACAACAAACCTTTGCCTGAAGTGACTTAATACTGCTGGGTCCTTATTTTATTCTCCTGTAACAACTCACAGACTTTCAATGTCCATCGTAAATATCTGTATAACAACAATATTTAGTCTGCTAACTCCATAATTAACAATGTGAAACCATAAAAGCAACATTTTAGAAATTATTATTATGAATTATTTTATTATTGTTGTTGTGTACTACTACATCTCTATGTGTAGTTAACTGCTGGAATAATAATATCATATGGATTTGATTTTTTTCCAATTTAAAATATTAAAGCCATTTTGAAGCGTCCTATTGGTGCCCATTCACGTCCTATTACACATAACACAACGTTTGGAATTTGTTAGCCTGCACTCTATTATCTATCGGCCCTCTACAAGTATTTGTATTTGAACATCACTGCTTTATAAAAGCTCTTGGCCTTTATGTGTTGCTATTTTATGATTGCTGCACCTAATTAAAATGCTTCTGTTATATAACCAGGAAGAGTTCTCTAAATCAAGGAATGAATGTTTTCTGCAAATAGTACTGAGATATTTATTTATTTATTTATTTATTTATTTATTTATTTTAACTTTGCTAAAATATCAGCATAGGCTCATAATTATAGCAGGGCTTTGTTCTACTTATCTGGGTGTCAACAGTAATTGGAATGCACACCCATATCTAACCTTGCACTCATGCTGCAAAAGGCCAATAAATTCCCGCTGAGTGTGTTACTTGTTAAATTTAGTGCATTACATTCAAGGTAATGAATAAAAGCAGTGGGCCGTTACTGTCTGTCTGGCTGAGAGAGGCTAGAACAGCCAGACTCCCCTGAGGGGAAAAAAAAAAAACAGTGACAGCCAGAATCAAGGCAGTCCCTAAGCTTCACAGTTTGGTTTGTCTCCCCTACTGTCCTCTCCTATTAGAGACTCAGGCTGCGGGAAGAGGAGATAATCTTATCCATTAATTCACCACACTTATAAAATGCTGAATACTCTGGTTTCATTAGCAACAATTGCAGGGCAGATAGATAGGTATGTATTTACATTGATCCAAAAGATGAAACTGTAAACTAATGGCTGTGCCTCTAAGCCCTCCACATGGTACCTTACATGTGTCTGTTGTATATTTGTCTAGATAAAAATGCACACAGGCTTTATTACATTTGTACTATATTTATGGAACAAACATAAGCAGTTATGGAACACACAATGCTACAGTGTTAAGAAAAAATGTTTTCTTTAAAAATAACTATAGTAAAGAATAAATATTTCCATATAAAAATACCATTCCTTATCTGTAATAGAAAAATATTTATCTGTAATATAGGTAACCAATGAGTTTTAACAAGCCTGTTCTACATTGTTCATTTATAGATTTGTTATTCATCAAAATAAATATGTTAGACAAACCATTCCTTGACAAAGCAAATTGATATGCCTAGTCTTTTGTATTATTGTGAATATTAATAACAATCACAGAAATAAGTAGGTTAAGAAAAATATATGTAATTTATATGAAAGAACCACTTTTACTTTTCTTGAGTGACTTGAAATATTTATCATAGAGTACCTTTCGCTATCCATGAAAAACAGCTGCTTCCAAATAGCATGGTGTATCTCATTAGAGAGATATTAGACCTAATTATGCAACATATGAGTGAGATCATTATAGCAACATTATCTCAATGAGGTAAGAAAGGCACACATGAAATCCAATACTTGTCTGCTTCAAAGAATATTGGAAAACAAATACAAGAGATTACTGATCATTTCAGTGATGTTGAAAGATGATGCAAGGTTGTCATGAACTTCCTGCTTTTATAGTAGAGAACATTTTTTTTTACTATAGCCTATATAATTTTCATATACAGCAATTCCAGTGAGTCTACCAAATCAGATTGTCAATTAAAGAATGTCACAGAATCATAGCCAAGACTTGATAAAGCAAAGATACCCAGACCCCAACCTGAGAATTTCTATTTCAACAGTGTGGGTCAAGCTCAGGACTTTGCATTTTAAGTTTCTTGTTGGAAGTGGACTCTTAGAGATCACAGGAAGATGGACAGCATAGGGGACACATAGCTTATGCATCTGCTTCAGTATTTTTCTGTAAGATAAAATGCAAAGATCCCACTCTGCTTTGGATTTTAAAATCAAATAGTACTTTCATATTATACTTTTATAAAGAAATTTATCTTCAAAATATAACTAAGGCTATTTTCTATTAAGTGCTTTAAGCCTATTTGTATGTGGCCCTTATAAACAGTAGCCTAAACATTAAGCTAATCATCTGTTACAGTTCAAATTAATTTGCAAAGAAAAAGGCCAAAAACTGCTTACTATAACTGGTAGAGAACATCTCAATGTTTGCTGAATTGATAAATTCTGTGCCACAAACTATGAATTAAAAAACCTCAATGGAAACATGATTATTATGGTATATACACAATTATCCGACTTCCTTGGTTGAAAAATAAATGCTAACTTTATCTTGGATGGATTAGCTAGTTTATCACTTCATAATGTGTTAAGGTAAAAACATGTAATCAAATGGCATTGGAAGTTCACAAATATTGTTTTATTTACATTTTGTGTTTTAAACTTCCTTTTGTCTGTACATGGTGTGTATATTAGAACATGCATTCCATGGCACTGTTCAGGGGGAAGATGATATCCTGAAGTTGGTTTTCTCCTCCGACCTTATGAGTTCCAGAGATTGAACTTGCATTGTCAATAGTTCTTACTGCTGAGCCATCTTGTCAGTCCTCCTAATGTTCTTATCTCAAATCAAGCATTAGTGGTGCTTAGAGATGGCTCAGTTGGTATATAACTTGCCTGGTAAGTCCATGAGGACTTGAGTTGGTTCCACGGAATTCATATATTAAAAAAAAAAAAACAAACAAAAAAACGCTGGCCATTAGTATGGTTAAGGGAAAACCGAATGCCTGGTAGTTAATGGGTTAACAGAAAGCAAACTCAACGATACTTTTGAGGGGTTTCTGTTCATAATACCTTGTCTGGGCATTTTTTAAAAGTCTTATAGTTTCTGATTTTGTGTTTTATGGGGTTTCTGTGTATGCAAATGTGTGTGTGTGTGTGTGTGTGTGTGTACATGTGTTTCTTGTCTTTTGTCATTGACTCTTTTTTCTGTTTTCTTTTATACTATTCTGGGCTTGTTTTATCTATTTATCTTTTATTTCTTTTATAAGACTATTTGTCTTCTAATGAGAGAAAGGAAGGATGTGGATTTGGATAGAAAGATGGGGAGAATCTGTGTGGAGTCAGTAGAAGGAAAAACCATTAGCAGAATATATAGAAGGAAAAGTGATTGCTGTACTGGCTGGATTTGTGTCAACTTGACACAAGCTGGAGTTATCACAGAGAAAGGATCTTCAGGTGAGGAAATACATCCACGAGATCCAGCTGTAAGGCATTTTATCAATTAGTGATCAAGGGGGAGGGTCTCTTGTGGGTGGTACCATCCCTGGGCTGGTATTCTTCAGTTCTGTAAGAGAGCAGGCTGAGCAAGCCAGGGGAAGCAAGCCAGTAAGGAACATCCCTCCATGGCCTCTGCCTCAGCTCCTGCTTCCTGACCTGCTTGAGTTCTGGTCCTGACTTCCTTTGGTGATCAACAGCAATGTGGAAAGTGTAAGCTGAATAAACCCTTTCTTCCCCAACTTGCTTCTTGGTCATGATGTTTGTTCAAGAATAGAGACCCTGACTAAGACAATTGTCAATAATTTTTTTAAATATTAATTAACAACCTCCTGCAAATAATCTAGGTACATACTTGAATACTTGAAATCCCAGTATCAGGAAGTAAAAGACCCACAGATTCCTGAGTCCCATCTAGCCAGCCAAACTTGATTGCATAGGGGATTTCTAACCAGTAAGAGATTCTGTTAAAAACCAGGGTTGTGGAACACTCCTCCACTGCTGGTGGGGTTGCAAATTGGTACAACCACTCTGGAAATCAGTCTGGCGGTTCCTCTGAAAACTGCGCACCTCACTTCCAGAAGATCCTGCTATACCACTCCTGGGCATATACCCAGAGGATTCCCCACCATGTAATAAGGATACATGCTCTACTATGTTCATAGCAGCCCTATTTATAATTGCCAGATGCTGGAAAGAACCCAGGTATCCCTCAACAGAAGAGTGGATGCAAAAAATGTGGTATATCTACACAATGGAGTACTATTCAGCCATTAGAAACAATGAATTCATGAAATTCTTAGGCAAATGGATGGAGCTAGAGAACATCATCCTAAGTGAGGTAACCCAGCCTCAAAAGGTGAATCATGGTATGCACTCACTAATAAATGGATATTAACTTAGAAAACTGGAATACCCAAAACATAATCTACACATCAAATGAGGTACAAGAAGAAAGGAAGAGTGGCCCCTTGTTCTGGAAAGACTCAGTGAAGCATTATTCAGCAAAACCAGAACGGGGAAGTGAGAAGGGGTGGGTGGGAAGACAGGGGGAGAGAAGGGGGCTTACGGGACTTTCGGGGAGTGGGGGGGCTAGAAAAGGGGAAATCATTTGAAATGTAAATAAAAATATATCGAATAAAAAAATTTTAAACAAAAAAACAAAAACAAACAAACAAAAAAAAAAAAAAACAGGGTTGATAGTGCCTAAGGAGCAAAGTTGAGAATGTTGTTTCCTGGCCTTTTATGTACTTGTGCAAGCAAGAGCACATGTACCCACACACGTATGTCTGTACACACATGAAGAACCATTCATATACACAAATTTTTATGGCTATTGTTGCTAGATGGCCATTTTAAAACTTTAATATTAAATATTTTAATATTTAATTAATAGCACAAACTAAATTTGATAAATATCTTGAACTCCTAATTTTAAATATTGTAACATAACCTATTTTCCAAGTTCTATTCAGTTGAGCTTTATGACAAATTCCTCAACTCAAAGCAAAATTAGACTCTGCAATCCTCTTCCTGCTGGTAACTAACCATGAAACTGTTAGTGCAACCCTGTAAGTGTCTTTGGATCATTTTGATGTTGTCCCAAAGAAAGCTGTTTCCCAAGCCACTTTTTTATGTAGCCAGAAAATGCCTCTCTTGTATTGACTTGCTAAGGCCCATGGCCACCTCATAACGAAACTGAAGCTTTCGTCTTCCATAACTCTCTTGTGCTTTTATTCTTGGCTTCAGTCTGGAGGTACATGAAGGGCTTTAGAAAATAAATCCTGGGTCTCAACCAAAAGAAATCTTTGTCTAATTGGTCTGGTGAATAGCCAGATCATTAAGATCTTTTAAAGATATCATCTTCTGATCATAGTATGTGGCTGAAATTGAGAATAATGTTAATGGTTATTTACAGGTGAATCTACTAAAAATGAGAAGAACAACATAATAATAACAATGATGATAATAGCAATAATAATAACAACAATGATGTGAATGCATGTGTTTCATGCCCCAGGAGTGTTAACACACAAGAAAAAGATGGTTTTCATCCATTAACACATACTTGCTTCATTCTCCGTATGTGGCAATTAGAAGGGATGGTGAAATCACTCTACGCTTTTGTCATAATCTTGGTGGTAACATGTACTTACAAGCAGTGTTCATTATGAGGGCAAAGGTTTCAGGTTTTCATTTTTAATTTCTTTCTCATTTCCTAACCAGATTTCCTAACCAGAATCTGGAAGAGAGGTTCCAAGACCTTGGTAAGAGATAGGAACACAATAGGTCCTAAACAAAAGACAGTTTTGTGTAATCATTTATAGTACCTATAATATTACACAGTGAATGGAAATATGAGCGTTGCTTAAAAAGTGTAACATTTCAAAGTTTTACAAATGAATTTGATATTAAAATATAAATTATATTAGCAAAAATATAATGGTACTACAGAGAAAAATAAAACGAAAGGTACAGCAATAGTTTTAAGTGGGATGGAAAGGTGTGTGGTTCATCCCTCAGATGGCTGTAGAAATACTAAGAATTTAGAGACCTCCCACAGAAATATAAATGGAACTACAACATAAAATAAATATGAAATACTAAAAAAATGAATAGCTACCAAATCATTGACAGATTAAATAGTTTTAGAAACAGGAAAACTGTTAAGAAACGTCTGTAACATTTGTATCTTATAAATAGAAACTATATTTTTCAAGTGTGTATTGTTCACTCACAAAATATGCCAAAATAAAACTAAACCCAGAAATTGCAGAGGCAGCATATGGTCATAATTTAACATTACTGAATATTTTGTGTGTGTGGGGGGGGGGAAGATCTTCCAAAATATTGAATAGAGATGTGAGAACAAAAGCACATTCAATAGAAAAACCATTTGCCTTAATGATTGCTGGGACTTCTGGGATACTGAGACCATCATTGTAAACAAATTAGAACTATCACGTCACATCCAAGAGCACATGTAAAGAGTGGCCTATGGTTAGCAATATTTCAGAGACAAATTCCTGCGCGCTAGTATTTATTATAGTCAAACTAAGTTTGACCCTCAGAAATTTAAATTGTATAAAACTAAAAGAATATCAAACAAATACAAATTTAGTGTTGAAGATTTGAAAAAACGTTCAAATGAATTGTATAAATAAATCTTGGAAAAAATAAGGTTTGGTTGTAAATAAGAACACAAAATAAAATGCTATTAGAAAAAGGCAATGTGAATAAAGGAAAAATTAAAAAATATAATGTGATAGTCATCTTAAGAGAGTAATTATAAAGTTCTAGAAAGAATACTTACAAGTATACTCTACTCAGGATGTTAAAAATATAAGTCCTAATATAACAATATCCTAGTTAATTTAAGAAATACATAGATGATTTTCACAACCCAAGTAATATTATACAGGGAAGTGTGTAGTACTGGAATACATGGAAAGCTAAGCCCTTGACCTTATCAGATCAGGAAACCATGTATCTCCCTAAAGATATATGCGTTTTTGAAATACTGCCCATAATGCTTCTACAAAAGTTTCTTTTATTTTTAATTTTTTTATTCGATATAATTTATTTACATTTCAAATGATTTCCCCTTTTCTAGCCCCCCCACTCCCCGGAAGTCCCGTAAGCCCCCTTTTCTTCCCCTGTCCTCCCACCCACCCCTTCCCACTTCCCCATTCTGGTTTTGCCAAATAATGCTTCACTGAGTCTTTCCAGAACAAGGGGCCACTCCTCCTTTCTTCTTGTACCTCATTTGATGTGTAGATTATGTTTTGGGTATTCCAGTTTTCTAGGTTAATATCCACTTATTAGTGAGTGCATACCATGATTCACCTTTTGAGTCTGGGTTACCTCACTTAGTATGATGTTCTCTAGCTCCATCCATTTGCCTAAGAATTTCATGAATTCATTGTTTCTAATGGCTGAATAGTACTCCATTGTGTAGATATACCACATTTTTTGCATCCACTCTTCTGTTGAGGGATACCTGGGTTCTTTCCAGCATCTGGCAATTATAAATAGGGCTGCTATGAACATAGTAGAGCATGCATCCTTATTACATGGTGGGGAATCCTCTGGGTATATGCCCAGGAGTGGTATAGCAGGATCTTCTGGAAGTGAGGTGCCCAGTTTTCGGAGGAACCACCAGACTGATTTCCAGAGTGGTTGTACCAATTTGCAACCCCACCAGCAGTGGAGGAGTGTTCCTCTTTCTCCATACCCTCTCCAACACCTGCTGTCTCCTGAATTTTTAATCTTAGCCATTCTGACTGGTGTAAGATGAAATCTCAGGGTTGCTTTGATTTGCATTTCCCTAATGACTAATGAAGTTGAGCATTTTTTAAGATGCTTCTCCCGCCATCCGAAGTTCTTCAGGTGAGAATTCTTTGTTTAACTCTGTACCCCATTTTTTAATAGGGTTGTTCGGTTTTCTGGAGTCTCACTTATTTTGGGGACATTTTAGATGAGATTGTTTTTCTTTAGGGATTTTGAACTTGAGTCAGGGGAATTAGAATCACAAAAATTTCACCTTCCCTAAAATGTATCCATAAACTGGAAAGATAGGAACCATGTGAGCCATCTCAGAATTCCAAAGACAAAATTTGACAGAATCTCTGCAAACTCCAGAGAATCTATCCTGACTGACTACTTCAGAAGACAGCCAGTCTTTCTGTTTACATGTTTTTCCTTGTATAGAACTAAGTCCTGCAGTCCACCTGATTCTGCTGTTAAAATGCATCTAAATTACACTTTTAGATCAAGTAAGGAAAAATATTTTAAAATGTTTTTAATCAATATTCAGCATTCAATTATACATATTTGGAGTGTCTTAGGCTATATCTTAGTTTCCATTTTAGGAAATGTGTTTTTTTTTTTAACTAACTTTTTTTTTGTTTGTTTGTTTGTTTGTTTTTTGTTTTGTTTTTTTTTGTATCATGGCTCTTTGGATTTTACTTTGACTGCTCTTGGTAAAGAAATATCATTTTTTGCCTTAGTTACCCCTCAACTCCTTCCTACTTGCCTTACCACTTGTAGTTCTGCCCCTGACCAACATGGTGATGGATCTACAGAGTAGACATTAGAATTCAGACCCATAGAAGGGGAGCAGAAAGAAGGTAGTTCACACCTTATTCACAAAGTTTACCTAATCCAGGCTACTCTCCAGATGTTATATTCATGCATATATAAATTTTGGTAGTGTCCACTAAGGACGCCCAATGCACTTAATTAAAAAGCTTTAATATATTCTAAAAGAAACAAGGATACAATATATACCACAAACAACAGAAAGAACAGGGTAGATTTGAACTACTCATTGAAAAACAAATTCACATGTGTGCCCAGAGATAAAGATTAAATGCCTTGACTGGGAACACACTCAATCTGAAATTTCATGCATAAGAACTTTTCAGTTTAGTATTTCCAGTACTCTATCATTTAGCTTCCAGTATTTCTGCACACCTTTCCTTTATCAATTATTATTTTTTTTTATTTCTTTGAATGAGGAATGGAAGCTAAAATATGAAAAGACCAGGAATTCAATTGTCCATGAAACAGACAGATGACTCAAACACCAATTTTAGTCCCTTGATGTTTAAGAGCAAACGTATTATGATGGCGTTTTTTCTGTGATATTGGTAGATGTTATTTTTACTAATTGAATGTATTGCAACCCACTCCATGGTAATTTAGTGAAATAAGAATTTACAGAAGGACCTTAAAGACAAACAAAGAAGCAGGGCAACTGCCACTCAACATCATGGTCACCCAGTTAATGACTGACCAAGCTTGGTTGCCACTCTGCTTCCACCAACATCTCTTTCATCCTCACTGACTAAGTCACTTAAGTTTTTCAAGATGGAAAGGCCAGTACTGTGAGCTTCACTCATTTTTGTTCAAGTGCCTAAAGCTCAGAAAAACTTTACTTGCATTTATTTACAAAATTAACAGTTTATAAATTTAAATCAAAACCATTGTCTAGGCTTTAGCTATCGCCTATTTCCTAATAGTCATAAATCTATCCCCTTAATCAAGGATATGTTAAGAAGGGTCTGTGTCGACATGATAGTCTACCTAAGTGACCCAAAAAACTCCACTAGAGAGCTCCTACAGCTGATAAACAACTTCAGCAAAGTGGCAGGTTATAATATCAACTCAAGCAAATCAGTGGCCTTCCTATACTCAAAGGATAAGCAGGCTGAGAAAGAAATTAGGGAAATGACCCCATTCACAATAGCCACAAACAGTGTAAAGTATCTTGGGGTGACTCTTACCAAACATGTGAAAGATCTGTATGACAAGAACTTCAAGACTCTGAAGAAGGAAATGGAAGAAGACCTCAAAAAATGGGAAAACCTCCCATGCTTGTGGATCAGTAGAATCAATATAGTTAAAATGGCCATTTTGCCAAAAGCAATCTACATATTCAATGCAATACCCATCAAAATCCCAACTCAATTCTTCACAGAGTTAGAAAGAGCAATTATCAAATTCATCTGGAACAACAAAAAACCCAGGATAGCTAAAACTATTCTCAGCAACAAAAGAAAGTCTGGGGGAATCAGTATCCCTGACCTCAAGCAATACTACAGAGCAATAGTGTTAAAAACTGCATGGTATTGGTACAGTGACAGGCAGGAGGATCAATGGAACAGGATTGAAGATCCAGAAATGAACCCACACACCTTTGGCCACTTGATCCTCGACAAAGAGGCTGAAAACATCCAATGGATAAAAGATAGCCTTTTCAACAAATGGTGCTGGTTCAACTGGAGGTCAGCATGCAGAAGAATGCGAATTGATCCATCCTTGTCTCCTTGTACTAAGCTCAAATCCAAATGGATCAAGGACTTCCACATAAAGCCAGACACTCTGAAGCTAATATAAAAGAAACTGGGGAAGACCCTTGAGGACATCGGTACAGGGACAAAGTTTCTGAACAGAACAGCAATAGCATATGCTCTAAGATCAAGAATTGAAAAATGGGACCTCATAAAATTACAAAGTTTCTGTAAGGCAAAGGACACCATCAAGAAGATAAATCGGCAACCAACAAATTGGGAAAAGATCTTCACCAATCCTACATCAGATAGAGGGCTAATATCCAATATATATAAAGAACTCAAGAAGTTAGACTCCAGAAAACCAAACAACCCTATTAAAAAATGGGGCACAGAGTTAAACAAAGAATTCTCACCTGAAGAACTTCGGATGGCAGAGAAGCATCTTAAAAAATGCTCAAGTTCATTAGTCATTAGGGAAATGCAAATCAAAACAACCCTGAGATTTCACCTTACACCAGTCAAAATGGCTAAGATTAAAAATTCAGGAGACAGCAGGTGTTGGAGAGGGTGTGGAGAAAGAGGAACACTCCTCCACTGCTGGTGGGGTTGCAAATTGGTACAACCACTCTGGAAATCAGTCTGGTGGTTCCTCCGAAAACTGGGCACCTCACTTCCAGAAGATCCTGCTATACCACTCCTGGGCATATACCCAGAGGATTCCCCACCATGTAATAAGGATGCATGCTCTACTATGTTCATAGCAGCCCTATTTATAATTGCCAGATGCTGGAAAGAACCCAGGTATCCCTCAACAGAAGAGTGGATGCAAAAAATGTGGTATATCTACACAATGGAGTACCATTCAGCCATTAGAAACAATGAATTCATGAAATTCTTAGGCAAATGGATGGAGCTAGAGAACATCATACTAAGTGAGGTAACCCAGACTCAAAAGGTGAATCATGGTATGCACTCACTAATAAGTGGATATTAACCTAGAAAACTGGAATACCCAAAACATAACCCACACCTCAAATGAGGTACAAGAAGAAAGGAGGAGTGGCCCCTCGTTCTGGAAAGACTCAGTGAAGCATTATTCGGGAAAACCAGAATGGGGAAGTGGGAAGGGGTGGGTGGGAGGACAGGGGAAGAGAAAGGGTCTTATGGGACTTTCGGGGAGTGGGGGTCTAGAAAAGGGGAAATCATTTGAAATGTAAATAAAAAATTTATCGAATAAAAAAAAAAGAAGAAGGGTCTGTGTACCTGATGCTGTCTCAGGTACTAGATGTAGGGCAACAAGACAAAGACATGATCTTACATTCTTGCAAGCACGGAGAGGCATGCTATATGTAAGCTTAAAATATATGATAAATCTATAATAATCAAGTACACATGGAAGGTAAACATAGCACAGAGGCACGCACACACGCACGCGCGCACACACACACACACACACACACACACACACACATATAATATTTAAATACTACTAAATTGAAACAAAGCCCACAATGGAATAGCAAAGTGTACGTCAACATTAGAATAGCATTTGGAGGAGGGCATCTCTTAAATTACATGTAACTATAGATCCAAATGACAAGAATAAACCAATTATCAAAATTCACAGAAAAACTAATACATGTCTCAGTGTTAGAGCACTTGTTTCATACATAGACTCTATGGGTTCAGTCTCCAGCACCATCGAAGTACAAAGCAGATCTGATGAAAGGCATAGAAGCAAAGATGCAAGAATTTTAGACAGTGGTACTGCTAGAATCTAGCAAGCAAATCACAAAGAGATGGGTGAGTTAAAGACAACAAAATAGGAACGAAATATATGTATGGAAGGTTCTACAAGGCATTTTAATGTTATTCAAAATGGAAAAAAGTTATAGCCAGAGGGAGGATGCTATGATTTGCCATAGTTGGCCAGGGAACCCCTTGGGTTATATTTTAATTTGACTGATGTTGCCAAAGCCAGAAGGGTGTGAGATAAAAAGGAGTATTTCCCCATGGGAGCCATGGTTCTCGGTAGATAAAGCAAGGCACAGTTTGTTTTTCTTCCCTAGTCTGTTGAAACACCTCTGTTAGAGATGCCCTCAGAAGTTTGTCTCCAATGTTCTGTCAATCACAGTAATAGTCTTTCCTGCTACTCCAGCCCCATTCAAACTTTCTTCCATAAATGTATAATATTTTAGATGTCTATGGTCTTCCTTACCATTTTAAGGCTGCCTAAAGGGATTGGCTCAGTTGGGACATGATCCGATATTAGTCAAATGTCTTCATGTATTCGTTATGCTGATTTAAGCATTGATCACTCGATGGCTAATACTGTCTTGAAAGCTGCCTATTGCTTGGAAGCAGAGCAATCTAGTTAGATTTTACTGAATTTTGTGCTTTCCAACTTTTGTTACTTGCCATGCATATTTTCAGCTTTCCTACTCCCCAAAATGACTATATCTTGAGGGGGTTTGCTAGATTGCTAGCAAGGAGTTTAGAAAGAAACTCAAACTAGCTGGGGGAGAATGGCACAATGTAAATGGAATGCCAGCAGAAAAGAGAAAGAGAGAGAGAGAAAGAGAGAGAGAAGAAGAAGAAGAAGAAGAAGAAGAAGAAGAAGAAGAAGAAGAAGAAGAAGATGATGATGAAGAAGAAAAAGATAACTATGGACAGATAGCAATCATATCAGAAACCAAAGGAATGACCCAAAGGGTTGTGAATCGAAGCAGAACTAATGAGACAGAAAATTTCCCAAGGAAAAGAGCCAAGTATAGAAAAAGGAAGAAATAAACATCATAAAAGGAAAAAAAAAAAAAAACAACCTCAACACAGAGGAAAGGAAATGAAACGACAGCAGAAGGGAAAGGCGAAAGAGGAAAACAAAGAAAGGACAAACGAAAAAGCGATGCCTTGCATCAAAGCGAGTCTGCACCATTGTCTTTTTTCTTATCGGTTAGTGGCTTTGCATTTCTCGGGCAGTGAAGCCAAACTGAAGGGATAATTTTGTTTATGTACCCAATTTGCATAATTGTGCAATATAAATTACAATGCTAATTAAGGACAGCCCTTGGGCTTCTGGAACTGGGTCAAAGTGACTCCCTGAGTGCATGGAGCTTGGGGCATTGGCTCTGTCCCCACTCCCACTGCAGGGGAGCCAAGCCAGAGAAAAGAACCTTTCTGACAGTGTGTGAAATCTTGTCAGAAGTTGTTGTAGACCCAGAACTGTATGTCTCACTCTCAAACTTGGCTTTTCAAATGAGCTTCCCGTGATTCTGGAATGGTGTTCCTAAAAGGGAAAAGTCCCTCCTAAATCTTCCTGCTTGTCTTTCTACGTTTCCCACTTTTAGTTACATAGTTTTCATTCAGAGACCTCGATTATGAATTCGTGAACAAGCAAGCATGAACCTGGCATACAGCATTTTCTCACAGGACTCCTGCCAAATTGTCTGAAACCAGTGTATCGTGTGCCCAGCTCTGGCCTTTGTGAGACAGAGGGACACTAGGCTCACTACTGAGTTGCAGTTAAATCCGTGTTGTTAAAGCTCACTAAACGTTATAAATTCCGTCCCAGGGTTTATTCCCTGTACCATTCCTATGTGGGGAGTAGACATTAGAAATTCTGGAGACTAACTATCTTGGGTCTTTCAAGTTAAGATTGTCTCTGAGTTCATATAGTGAAGGCTGGTGTAACTACAGAAAAAAGAGAACTCTCCAGAAACCATGGTCTGGAGGCTTTTATACTCTAATTGATGATCTCAAGCAAAGGCTATATGCAAAAATACAAAGAATGGGCTACCAATCACTTGGAAAGATAAGAATGAACAATTGTGTTGTGGAAAAGGCCTGGTATCCAATCTAAGTCCCCTCCCACCCCACTTTTTTCTTATGTTTCATAGTCTTAAATTATGGACCCATTCTTAAAGGTTTGATTCCTTCCTAAGTTTTAAATTCACATTCTAAGTAATTGTTAAGTACTCAGGTTGTATATACTTGATTTCAAGTTGAGCATGCCAGAAGTTTCTTTTGGTGAAGATTGCTATAGTAATAATTAGATATATGCAATGCCCTTTCTATATTTGTGTTATAGTCTTCATAGCACCCTAGTAATCATTCTTATGTCCACCTATATAAAGAAAATAATGCCTATTACAAATAAGAACAGTGTTGTTATTATATACAAATAAGATCCAGTGTTAGCCAGTAGATTCTTTGAGAAGTAATGAGGTCACAGACAAGAGCAGCGACCTCATGAGTAGGACAGTGCTCATATGAAAGAGACCCAAGAGTACCTGATTCTTCCTTCTTGCTGTGCAGTTAAAATAAGATGGCTGCAAGTAAGGGAGTGGTGGCCATCAAACACTGTATTACTGAGGCTTTGATCTTGGACCACTCAACTTACCAAATAATAAACTTGTTATTTTCAGCTCAGCTCGTCTTTGGTAGTTAGTGATAACATCCTTAACAGTCTATACTGTCAGACAAACTATGCAATTGGACTTTTGCATGGAGTTTAGGTGACCTGTTCAGAGGATTGGGACAACCTAACCTTCTAGTTGCTCAAGACTATGCAGTTGGCACTTCATCCACACCAGTAGGTTCAAGGTCTCATGCTGTTACTCATTCTGCAGTAATGTTTGAGTCAACACAAAAAAAGAGACCCCTGATCTAGTCATCTATATATACTAGCCATGCACACTGACTTAAGCATGGCTACAGTATTCCTATAGGAAAGGATTGGATTACTAACTGTATCTGAGCAATTGCAGGAAAAGAAAAAGAAAGTTTATCAGAAATCATGCCAACTCCAGAAGGAGTTAGCATACTCTTTTTTTTTTTCAAATGGTGATGGTTTCACAATAGAAAGAGCACAGTTGATGCTACTGAATGATGTCTAAATGGTTAAAATGGTACATATCATCCTATATCTGTAATACCATAATAAACAGTTTTCAGATGTTAGGGATACATGACAGTTTTTAGCATGTAAGAGACTGAGTTCCATCTGGCACATAGAGGAAAGAAATAAAAGGATTTCCAAGAAGTTGTGACAACATGGGCAAAGGTCCCTGCTCTGCTTCATGAGGGATCAGTCTCTTTCAACTACCATTTGCACTGTAATTTGGGTGGAACTGGCCTACTGTGGCTGCAGTGGCGGGAGCCTCACTTTTACTGCTCAGGGATATTAGCTCTAACTCAGGCCACAGACCTGGAAAAGTATGACAATTGATTATGGAATTACATGCTGTCTTTGTTAGTTTCAAGAGAAATGGGAAAATGGTCACCTTTAATATTTTTGAGCACATAGGCACAACCATAAAGATCTCCAATGTCCTCCTGTTTTAAGAAATGATAATACAAATTTGTTTATGTTGATTTGAACAGAATATTATCTTCAGCTGGAAGAAACACACACACATATATGTATATATAGAGATCAAATACTTCATAAAGCTCATAAGTAATAGATCAGCTCAAAAATACCCTAGGTTAATCATTATGTATAGATTGAATCTCTCTCTGATTAGAGATAATAAATAGGCTTAAATATGTGGTCAATAATAATAATAATAATAATAATAATAATAATAGTAATCCACTCTCTCAGTGACTTAATACAGATTGTGTTTGCCAAGAGAGGACAGGGTCATCCGAGTCTCTCTTCTCAGAATCATCCTATTATCTTATTGAAGAAAACCCCAGAAAAATAAAAAGTGTATCCACACTTCTTTGAATTGTTTTGGTTTCTGGTAAGCTTTCTTTCACTTTGCTGTTGTTCGGGCAGATTTAGTCATTGTACCTTTTTTCTCTGGCATATGCTGTGCTCATTGATAAAAAGGCACAATCTTGACATTGTCCATATTTTAAAGAATGTATCTTCTGATTCTTGTATATGTGATGAGAGCAATTATTATAGACAATGATAGCCCAAGAGTTTTCCTTAGACAAGTAGTATTAATGGTATTGGAGAAATGAATGAAGTACAACACGAGCTCACCTGAAAACCCGGGGAATCGGGAAATCTGTAAGTGCGCACCCACCAATGCTTATTTTAAAGGGTGAAAGCTCTAGTCACAATATATTTCTAAGCAATGTTGTTCAAGCCTAAAAACTTCCTTTTTTGAAGATACTTAAAACCTTATTAAATCTACGTGCTGTTCAAAATATTCTATTTCACAGCAATTCTTTTCATAACACTTTTGTATCTATTTTCTCTGAACGACTATAATCAAGTTCTCCTTTCTTTGTTAAATTCCTACAAGGCTGAAAATCAAACTTTCTAGAATTTTATGGCACAAACTAAACTGAGACTGATCTTTAAACTGCCAAAACATCTTGTAACAGTTTACTGAGGATACAATAAGGCCTGTTGGTCTCAGTGCATTTTTATGACTAACAAAAAAAAAAAAACAAGAAAATACTTGGTAAATTTTAAGATAGTACCGTAGGAGTTATCTCAGTGGTTAAGAACACTTTTGTTATTCTACAATGTTGATTCCCAACATCCAACCCACAAGAGCAGCTCACAACTCTTCATAACTTCAGTTCCATGGGATATTTTGTCCTCCGAGGGACCTTTGATGGACCAAGCATAAATACAGTGTGGTTAAAGTATGCATACCCAATTTTTTAAAAAATGACAGTTTCCTTATTAAGATGCCTGCTTTTAATCATAGTTTTTCTTCTAAAGCACACATAAAGTTAATCTTACAAACATGAGTACATTAAGAATGATTAGGCTCGTATTGATAAAATAAAACCAATATATACTGATTATAAAAACAAGTGTAATATATACTATCCCCATGTAACTTGAATTTATATGCAACAAGTCTTGGTATAGTTTCCTATCGGCCAAAGTCCAGGCACTTGGCACAGCTCTGGCAAACACCCACTTAGACAATGTTGTTTCTACTCTTCTGTCTTTTTTCCTTTGCGAACCCAATGCTCTTCCGTTGCCACAGAGTTAGATGTTACCTTCATGCATGCAGATGGATCAGATTAGGCTTTATTTTCATGCCTGGCTGCATAGATTATTATTCATGGATTTCTTTTTAAATGTGTAAATTTCTTGCATTTGAGATTCTTCATACTTGGCAACCCCAAAGAAGCACACTCTTTCTCCATAATGGTTATGCGTGTCTTTGCGCAATGTGTGAAGCTTTTAGGAACATCCTGATCTCTGTTGGTTTCTGTTTGGGTATCTTACTGGCAGTTTTACTAATTTTCTCCTTTCCATTTCAAATCTTATCAACTACACTAATGCTTTTGATAATTGTGTTCATCGTATGTTCCTAGTCTTGTAGAGCCACTTACATTATGTGCATGCCTGTTACTTGCCTATTAAAAATATTAATTGCCAGGCAGTGTTGGGGACACTGGGGAAATGAAGATTACAAGAAGTGAGCTAATGTAAGTGAAATAAACTCAGGAAGGTAGGAGCCAACATGTACTGCTGGCTGTGTGTTCTTCATGCAGGATATAGAACATGTGTAAGTGCTAAGTTAGAAAGTTCTGTATTATTAAAAATGTGTGTTATCTTTATAATAATGGAAACAATATAGACACTTGAAGATTGTCAAAATTGATGTTCAGTTTCAAGAAATTCTAGTACAATTGCTCAGTCTTTAGGTGGGAGAGATAATTGTTTCACAATGAAAGTCTGGATAAAATGTATTTAAACATCAGGCTGCGAGTAGGGATATGTTCAGAGTATTGGAAAGAGTTTGAGGCGTAAGTGAATAGAAAACGGGTCTTGGTTTTACTTCTTAGCTGTGTGTAACTAGAAGTTCAACATCATGAAACCCCACAAGAAATGGCTCTTGTTTAATTTTAGAGGGATGTTGTAAGAGTTAAAATGGAGGGGTGATATTCGAAGAGATTCTGAGACCCTTTTCTAATGTGTAAGAAGTTCTACCAGAAAGGACTCAGTGGGAACAGCGTGCCTAGAGCTGAAAGGTAAAGGTGAAGGGCGTTCAAGTCAGTGCTTCCTGATTCACAACTAAGAAGGATCGTCCTAAATTTGTACCCCACGCCATGGCAAGTCGGAAACGAGGGTACCATACTTCAGAAACATGCAGTTTGAAGGCTGAGGAGATGACACAGGCAGCAAAGTGTTTGTCACATAAGTATGATGAGTTGAATGTGATACCCAATGTTCAGTTAGTTCCAGGCCCATTGAGAGACACTGTCAGAACAAACACGGTGCTTCTGGCTTGACATCAGACATTGACCTCTGACTTACAGTCACATATGTGCGTCTATGTGCCCACCTACCCATGTACACACAGAATGGGTAACCCTCCTAACCCTCAACACAGAATACGGACTGTAACTACCAAGCAATTAAATCACACATCACACATCACACAACAGAGCATGTGTTCTGTTCGAACTATTATACTTTGTTACAGGCAACTCAAAGGATGTAACTCATTCGCAAATAACTCTGCCAGAAACAAATTTGTTTCTTAAGATCAACATGAAAAATAGCGCATTTTATGAACAATGACTTCTTTTCACCAGTTTGTTGTTTGTTTTTTAACAGGCAAAAGCATATTGTGTGATGTTCTATATTTATAAAACCCAAAACAAACTGTGAAGTGATAACAGAATGCTTTTTGTGTGAGTTGAAACAGTAGATGAAACATTTCATTAAAATTACTCATACTTTGAGTCCCATTCTTATTTATGAAAAAACATAAATATTATTGCAAACATATTACTCATTGTCTCTTTTCATTATTATGGTTGTTTAACCCATGTGACACTATTTTGGTAAATGATAGTTTACATATATGATAGTATATATCATGTGACTTAGATGTACAAGTGTGATATCAGGTGAGTATGCGGAAGAACTTCTCATGATATTCACATAATGACATAATCACCTGATAGTGCATTTATCAAGATGTCTATAATTAAATAATGCACAGATATACCATGGTTGTGTATTATTTATAATTGTATATTTTCATTTTAGTTTAGAGTGAAGAAAATAGACTAGGACTGAGTAAACACAACAAATGAACCTAATCTTTATTCACCAAACTTGAGTAGAATGTATTTATCTTCCTTGCATCTTTCTCCCACTAGAATTACTTCTTCCATCATGCAATGCTCTAATTTGAGGTATTGTTCTTAATTTTAATATGTGCTCTGAATATGTTTGTATCAGGGAAGGAATTGTTTCATTTTATTCTTGATATCTTCAGTGTCAGGCTCTAGCCTCAACCAGAGTCGGGGTCTTCAAGGACTAGGGCTATTTGGTAGGTGAATAAGAAAACACATAATTGAGACATAATATTGACAATCTGGTCTTTTTGGTGTGTGAATCTTTGAACTCGGGAGTCAGGGTGTGCACATAGACTTGACTTAGTCCCAGTCTTTTATTAAAATCATATAAGGAAATTGGGCAAAAAACTTATAGGGAGGTGGGTAAATTTTTTTGTTTCAACATTTTTTGTAACACAGAGTAATATAGATTTAAAACATAAAAAAGGGAACTATACAATTTTAGACATGAAAATTTTATATTAAGTATAATTTGTTTTATCTTTTGACCACCAGTCACTGGTGAGGTCAGGGACAGTAGTATTGTGCTAATAAAATTAGTAGCTTTTAAACATATGTGATACAATATGGTTTTATAAAAGAGCAAACATGAGGTCATATTGTTGAACTTGTAGTCTTTATAATTCTTGGACCACATCTATTTGTCTATAAAAACATCTTTACCTAACCTCTATGGAGAATTTTTAGAGGGCTGTCAACATCCTCTAAACCCAAGGAACCCACTGTTGTTATCTTTTTGGGAAATATTTGTATATTATTTTATCTATTATTTTATGATAAAAATATCTTATTTTTATTATGCACAGATTGGAATTGATTATTAAGCTTTATTAGTTCTGTAAAATTGGTGCAAAGTTAGTTAAAACTTAAAACAAGTCATTAAAATTTTAAATAAGATTAAACATTAATAAGAACTTCCAAAATCTCAGTGCTTGCTTAGAGACATGGAAATACAATGCATGTGTGGTTATAGTGGATGCAAAGACTATTGAGATAATTCGTGGGAGCTGAATGCAAGTTAGCAAATTGTAGTGTGTGTCCAAGATTTGGAGAATAGATGGAATGTTATGCTATGATAGGATCTTGTGTGAGCCAGTTACTAACAGTAACATGAACTGTGGTACTCAGTACTTACAAACAGCTCTTAGTTAGCAGCTGTGTCAATCTTGTAGAAATGTAGCTACCTAAAACCATGTTTTTGTAGCCTTTAGTGGAACTGAATTTAGCCATATAACCCAATTCTTGCCAATAATAAAGACAGTAGAATCCTCCAGGTGTGCATCCTAAGGAAGCATTACTTTAAAAATAAACTTAAGAACTAGTCAGTCCCTTAGGATCATACCCATCAGCCTAGGCAGATGGATGCCTGGAGGAGCAATTGACTGGCAATCATGGCATAGGCTTCAAAAAAAAAAAAAAAGGTTTTAACATCAGGGTTAAAATAATAAACCCAAATAAGAAGTCTAGACTTTGTTTCTGAATCTCAGCAGGAATCTGTCTTTTAAACATGACACAGAAAAATTCTTACTTTGTTTAGCTTAACCTTTTTAAATATTTAGTAAAATAATGTATTTTTATGTATAACATATAGATAGGCTGATAGATAGATTAGATAGATAGATAGATAGATAGATAGATAGATAGATAGATAGATAGTCAGACAGACACATAAGTAGATAGATATAGGTGCTAAGTATAGGTTTCATATATGTATATATATATGAAAGATAGATGGACAGTCAGACAGACAGACACATAGGTATAGATATAGTAAGGTGGTATATATAGGTTTCATATATACTTATTTATATATGTATATATGATAGATGGATAGAAAGATGATAGATAGATGATAGATATATAGGTGAGAGATAGTGTGTGTGCTCATGAATGCTTGCTATAATGTGCATACGGAAGTCCGAGGACAATCTGTGTGGTAGACTGTGCTCTTTCCAGCTTGCAGTTTCTGCAGATTAAACTCCTATCGGACTCGTCAGCAAGCACCTTGCCCTTTCTCTGAACCATCTTACCAGCTCCAAACTTTATTTTTTAAAATTCAGTGTCTGCTGTGTTTTCATGAAACCAAGCACAAACTTAATACACTTGTCTTTCAGGAAAAGTAAGCCTGAACTTTTCCAGTTGGTGAGATCCATGCCTGAACCCCATTCTACTAAACCAAGCATGTTTCAACCATGGTACAAAAGAATGACCCCAACGTTTTGTTTTGTTTTTTTGTCTTTGTTGTTTTGTTTTGTTCTTTCAATTTTTTTCCTTCATGTGGGTATAGAGTTCAGAAAAGAGGTCTTAACGTCAGGAATAAAGTCTTTGTGGACATTGGTTGATAAATATGATTTATGGCTGATAAATACAATGATTATGTCTCTAGCTTTGGCAAAAACTGAATATAAAACATCTCTCCACAATACTGATTCAATTAATTTTTTTCCTTTTTGGGTGTGATTCATAATGTGGAGATGAATCAATGAAAATTGACAACTTAAGTCTTGCTCTTTGTCCTATTTATATAATTTATTCTGTCAGTGGATCTGAAGTGGCGGCTCCTGCATCTCCTCATCCGTGAACACTTCCCAGATGTGCTGAAAATTCCTCATTAATTTGTGTATTTCATTCCATTCTTTTGTAATTAGGAGCATATGGTTTTGACTAGAAGAAACAAAAGTATTTAATCCCAGAGGTTTATTTGGCCTTGAGAATAATTGATTCATGTCTTTCTCAACTCCACCCCTGTTATTCAAATAGATATTATGAAAGAATCCCCTGCTTTGTAAATCTTGCTGATCCAGACATGAGGATTACTCTCAAGATTTCTTCAGGATCTGGGTACCATTCAGTCTCTTAAAAATTTTTTTTCTCATTAAGAGGCATATGATCCTAAAATAGCTTTCATAAGTGATTTTCAAAATTGGAACACAGCCTTAAAGCAGAAAGCAGCAATCTTTCTCAGGGTATTTACTTATAGTGATTCTAATTCTTGTTATTGAATTTCAGGACTAAAAGTCAGACTTCAGTCACTTTTTGTGGAATAGTAGAGGACTTTAGATCCTCCTTGCAATACCGAGAAGAGCTTTTTCAATGGGCAGGCACCATCAGATCGATTGCTTCTTTCTATGTATTATAATTCCCTGTTGCTACTTTTTTATGAACTGTAATTCAGTCTGAGGATAGTGTTTGTACATATGGTTGAGGTATGCATTACATGTATGTGAACATATACATGCTAAATCCATTAGTTCTGACATTGGAGAATGAGAGAAAATATTTATACTTAGAAACCCTAACATGGACTTCAGTTTCCTGGGGTTCTCACAATATACTGAAGTATAAAATATGAAAAAAGTAAACTTGCTAG
The DNA here is from genome assembly GCF_947179515.1 of Apodemus sylvaticus. Lineage (NCBI taxonomy): Eukaryota > Metazoa > Chordata > Mammalia > Rodentia > Muridae > Apodemus > Apodemus sylvaticus. The sequence goes on along the minus strand of NC_067486.1, from coordinate 20,858,199 downwards.
ATTTATTTGCATCTATGTTTCTTAATGAGGTTAGATTTGAGCAGACTTGTCATAGTATGAGTAGAAACTAAGGGAAACATCTCATGGCTGGGTGCTCCTAGTTATTTGTAATACATTTTATTATAAATATATTATGTATAAAACCTACCTTGACATTATAAATATACAGTGTTATGAGTTTATCCCGTTTCCAGGCCAAATTATTAGCAATATCAAGGAATATAAATAAGTCCCTTTGCCTGTTTCCAGAGTCCAATTCTTAGATGAGATAACCACTGACTTGCTTTTTATTACTAGAGTTCTTGTCTTTCTCAAAGATTCTAAGTCTGAGAAATACCCAAGATCCTTATCTACTGTTATATTTACTTTCTGTTTAATGCTCAACCAAATATCTACCTATACAGATGTTTGTATGTTACTACCACTTAAGGGCTATTTTTCAGATGCACTTTAAAGTCCTTAATATTTTAGGTTTCAAAGATTTTTGTACCTGAGCATGTAAATCTTTACAAAGAATTGGAGTAATTAAGGTCTTGAAATCATGTTCTTGTTGGCTGTTAGGGAGAAAAATTCCACAAAGCAAGATATCCTACCTATGATTTCAAAGCTCTGAACAAGGCCAAGACAACATGCAAAAAAAGCTGCCTCATGGTACAAGGCACTGAATTCTCTCAACAACCACAGGAACTCACACATCACACCTGAGACTCAGATGACACACTAAGCCAGGCCTCACCTGGATGTAACCTGGTAACACCTGTGAAATGAACTACTATGTCATCCTAGGCTTACTTAACTCTCATGTAATAAATGATTCTCATTCAAAGTTGTGAAATCTGTCATGGCTTTTTCTGCTATAAAACTGGCAAGAGGTATGCATCATTGAATCATTCTTTGTAACTGGTGAGTATATCAATTATCTATTGCCTCCTAACATTATCATTACCATAATGTCTTAAAACAATGAACATTTTTTTTATTAGATATAATTTATTTATATTTCAAATGATTTCCCCTTTTCTAGCCCCCCCCACTCCCCGAAAGTCCCGTAAGCCCCCTTCTCTTCCCCTGTCCTCCCTCCCACCCCTTCCCAGTTCCCCATTCTGGTTTTGCCAAATACTGTTTCACTGAGTCTTTCCAGAACCAGGGACCACTCCTGCTTTCTTCTTGTATCTCATTTGATGTGTGGATTATGTTTCGGGTATTCCAGTTTTCTAGGTTAATAACCACTTATTAGTGAGTACATACCATGATTCACCTTTTGAGTCTGGGTTACCTCACTTAGTATGATGTTCTCTAGCTCCATCCATTTGCCTAAGAATTTCATGAATTCATTGTTTCTAATGGCTGAATAGTACTCCATTGTGTAGATATACCACATTTTTTGTATCCACTCTTCTGTTGAGGGATACCTGGGTTCTTTCCAGCATCTGGCAATTATAAATAGGGCTGCTATGAACATAGTAGAGCATGTATCCTTATTACATGGTGGGGAATCCTCTGGGTATATGCCCAGGAGTGGTATAGCAGGATCTTCTGGAAGTGAGGTGCCCAGTTTTCGGAGGAACCGCCAGACTGATTTCCAGAGTGGTTGTACCAATTTGCAACCCCACCAGCAGTGGAGGAGTGTTCCTCTTTCTCCGCACCCTCTCCAACACCTGCTGTCTCCTGAATTTTTAATCTTAGCCATTCTGACTGGTGTAAGATGAAATCTTAGGGTTGTTTTGATATGCATTTCCCTAATGACTAATGAAGTTGAGCATTTTTTAAGATGCTTCTCTGCCATCCGAAGTTCTTCAGGTGGGAATTCTTTGTTTAACTCTGTACCCCATTTTTTAATAGGGTTGTTCGGTTTTCTGGAGTCTAACTTCTTGAGTTCTTTATATATATTGGATATTAGCCCTCTATCTGATGTAGGATTGGTGAAGATCTTTTCCCAATTTGTTGGTTGCCGATTTGTCCTCTTGATGGTGTCCTTTGCCTTACAGAAACTCTGTAACCTTATGAGGTCCCATTTGTCAATTCTTACTCTTAGAGCATACGCTATTGGTGTTCTGTTCAGAAACTTTCTCCCTGTACCGATGTCCTCAAGGGTCTTCCCCAGTTTCTTTTCTATTAGCTTCAGAGTGTCTGGCTTTATGTGGAGGTCCTTGATCCATTTGGATTTGAGCTTAGTACAAGGAGACAAGGATGGATCAATTCGCATTCTTCTGCATGCTGATCTCCAGTTGAACCAGCACCATTTGTTGAAAAGGCTATCTTTTTTCCATTGGATGTTTTCAGCCTCTTTGTCGAGGATCAAGTGGCCATAGGTGTGTGGGTTCATTTCTGGATCTTCAATCCTGTTCCATTGATCCTCCTGCCTGTCACTGTACCAATACCATGCAGTTTTTAACACTATTGCTCTATAGTATTGCTTGAGGTCAGGGATACTGATTCCCCCAGATTTTCTTTTGTTGCTGAGAATAGTTTTAGCTATCCTGGGTTTTTTGTTGTTCCAGATGAATTTGATAATTGCTCTTTCTAACTCTGTGAAGAATTGAGTTGGGATTTTGATGGGTATTGCATTGAATCTGTATAGTGCTTTAGGCAAAATGGCCATTTTAACTATATTGATTCTACCGATCCATGAGCATGGGAGGTTTTCCCATTTTTTGAGGTCTTCTTCCATTTCCTTCTTCAGAGTCTTGAAGTTCTTGTCATACAGATCTTTCACATGTTTGGTAAGAGTCACCCCAAGATACTTTATACTGTTTGTGGCTATTGTGAAGGGGGTCATTTCCCTAATTTCTTTCTCAGCCTGCTTATCCTTTGAGTATAGGAAGGCCACTGATTTGCTTGAGTTGATTTTATAACCTGCCACTTTGCTGAAGTTGTTTATCAGCTGTAGGAGCTCTCTAGTGGAGTTCTTTGGGTCACTTAGGTAGACGATCATGTCGTCTGCAAATAATGATAGTTTGACTTCCTCCTTTCCAATTTGTATCCCTTTGACCTCCTTATGTTGTCGAATTGCCCGAGCTAGTACCTCAAGTACAATATTGAAAAGATAAGGAGAAAGGGGGCAGCCTTGTCTGGTCCCTGATTTCAGTGGGATTGCTTCAAGTTTCTCTCCATTTAGTTTGATGCTGGCTACCAGTTTGCTGTATATTGCTTTTACTATGTTTAGGTATGGGCCTTGAATTCCTGTTCTCTCCAAGACTTTAAGCATGAAGGGATGCTGAATTTTGTCAAATGCTTTTTCAGCATCCAATGAAATGACCATGTGGTTTTGTTCTTTGAGTTTGTTTATGTAGTGGATTGTATTGATGGATTTCCGTATATTGAACCAACCCTGCATTCCCGGGATAAAGCCTACTTGATCATGGTGGATGATCGTTTTGATGTGTTCTTGGATTCGGTTGGCAAGAATTTTATTGAGTATTTTTGCATCGATGTTCATAAGGGAAATTGGTCTGAAGTTCTCTTTCTTTGTTGGATCTTTGTGTGGCTTTGGTATCAGCGTAATTGTGGCTTCGTAGAAGGAATTGGGTAGTGTTCCTTCTGTTTCTATTTTGTGGAATAGTTTGAAGAGTATTGGTGTTAACTCTTCTTTGAAGGTCTGGTAGAATTCTGCACTGAAACCATCTGGTCCTGTGCTTTTTTTGGTTGGAAGACTTTCTATGACTCCTTCTATTTCTTTAGGCTTTATGGGACTGTTCAGATGGTCTAGTTGGTCCTGATTTAATTTTGGTATTTGGTATCTGTCAAGGAAATTGTCCATTTCCTCCAGATTCTCCAGTTGTGTTGAGTACAGGCTCTTGTAGTAGGATCTGATGATTTTTTGGATTTCCTCAGTTTCCGTTATGTCTCCCTTTTCATTTCTAAGTTTGTTAATTTGGATACTTTCTCTGTGCCCTTTGGTCAGTCTGGCTAAGGGTTTATCTATCTTGAACAATGAACATTTATCATATCAGAGTAACTGGGGAGTCAGGAATCTGGGTAAGACTTTTGTGTGTTCCTTGATGGAAGGCTTCTCACAAGTTATGGAACTTTGAGAAGTCCACAATTAACCTCTCTAGACTCTGCTTATAGGCTAAAGGCCCAAATAGCTGTTGTCTGTTAACCAAAGCCAAACTTTGTGGTATGTGAATCTCTACATAAGAATTAGCAAAGAGAGGAAGTATCTGTTAGCAAGATAGCACAATATCTAGTAACAATTGTGGAACCGATATCTCCAAATGGTCAGGCATTTTAATTTACTAGGAACTATTCAAAAGTTAATGCTAGTTTGGAAACTAGGATTTCCAGTATGATCTTTAGAAACTAAATTATACTAAACAGGACTGCACTGTATGATTTCCATTATCTGTTTAATATTAGAAATTTGACTTCATTTAATTTGACCATTTACAAACATACCACAAAACTACTACAATGAACTTTCACAGAGAAGTTGTATGTGGGCATATATATCATTTCTCTTCAGTGTAATTGCCACGTCACATAGAAAATATCTGTTCAACTTAATAAGAAGTTTCCTAATGTACATTCCAAAGTCAATATATGGTCTCATAGTCCCAAAATATACACTATCATTCTTATCCCCATTAAGTATTGGATACCATGAGTTGTATCCTGTAGGCATATGAATTTGTATAGAATGGTAACAATGTGAGCATTAGTAATATATTTAGGGACTACTCATCTTAAGCACTGAGGTCAGCTCATGTGTCTTCCTTTATGGAATATCTGTTTCACCTGGTTGTCCATCGGGACTGTTTGCTTTTCATAATAGAGTTGTAGAGTTCTGTATTGTGAAAATTCTTCATCATTCAGATGTATTAGAGAGCAATATTTCTCAGTTTGTGGCTTGCATTTTCATAGTTTTACATTGTCTATCATAAAGTAGATTTCATATGCATTGATATCCATTGTATCTACTTAGTTACTGTGGTTAGTTTGTCTCAGACATATCTGAAAGTGCCACAATGTTGTCCTAAATTCAATAATAAAGTCTATGATTGTACTTTTTAGTTTATATCTTTGTTCTACTGTGCTTTACTTTAATTTTTCTATTTAATTAAAGTAAGAGTCAATATTTGATTTGCTTATTTATATATACTTTAGAATTTTCAGGGACATTTGATGAAATATCATCTATTTTAGCATTTCTCAATTTGTGGCTCATTACTCCTTTAGGGATTAAATGACCTTTTCACAGGGGTCACCTAGGGCCATCAGAAAACGCACACACACACACACACACATTATGATTCACAATACTAGCCGAATTACAGTTATGAAGTAGCAAAAAATAATAATAATTTTATGGTTTGGGTATCACCACAACATAAGGAACTGTATAAAAGAGTTGCAGTATAAGAATATTAAAAAACTCTGTTGTATTTTTGATTGATTTTGTTTTCTTTAAACTTTTATATCTAAAATAAAATGACTATAAGTGCATGGATTATTTGTAATTAGTGTATTACCTTGATTTTTATGTAGCTTTTTACATTTGTATCATTGTCTTAATTACTATTGATCTACTTTTTAAAAAACCTTGAAATTAAATTTAAGAATATCAATATGATTCTTTATCTACTTGTTTAGTTCATTTTCAACCATTTATATTTTCTAAATATTATAAATATTAGATTGTTAGATTATTAATCTTCCTCAAAAAGTGGTACCTGCAGGAATTTTGAATGGGCTTTTATGGAATCTATTGAATCTATTGATCATCTTAGAGAAAATTAGTCATTTCTAACTGAATATTATCGCTAAAGTCTGGGTCTAAGAACATACTATCTGTATATTTTAAATTCTCCTTTATTTCTCAGAATGTTTTATAGTTTCCACTGATGCAAATGTTGTAGATTCTTAGACTGTAGTCTTTTACAGTTTTATTGTTTAGTTGTAACTATGCATACTTAAAAGAAATGCTTACTGCTCACTGCTAGTACATGGAAATACAATCCAGTTTTGGGTTGATCTCAGACACTCCTGTTATAGTTGGTTATACATTTCAGTAGCTTTGGATTCATTAGAAACTTCTATATACATAAGCATGTGGTTTGGTGATTAATTCCTTCTTAATCTCACATCTGTGCTTCTGTTCCTTTTATCTTTCTTCAGTAGTATTGAGGGGTGTTCAGTGTAAGGGCATTTATTGTGTGTTAATGTCGATCTTTAAACCGACCATGATCTCATAGACTGGTCCTTTCTGTCCCTAGATTACTCCTTCCCTTTACTGTAATGCATGGTGAGTTTTCTCAAATCCTATCTCTGATAGAATCTGAAGGATTTGTCTCCTTTTTGTTTTGTTAATGTGGTGAGTACTATAACAAAATAGCATACTCAGAACTGAAACAGTAGAACCTTGGGAAAGCCCCTTGTTGCTATTTCACTCCCTTTTAAAAGATTTGCAGGATTAATTTGACAATATTTGTTAGTGACTTCTATACCTATTTTCATGAAAACATAAAGTCTGTGCTTATATCATTTTCAATAACAGAAGCACTAACTTCATGAACTGAATAGTGGCATATTTTTCTCCTTCAATTCCCTCAAATAGTTTGCATAAGACTGGTGTTATTTTCCTTAAACCTGTAATAAGATTCAGGGATAAAGCGATCTGGTCCACATATTTCTTTCAAGAGTCATGTTTAAAATATATTTCCAAATTTTTTAACTAATGTAGTTTTATTCAAGTATTTTACTTCTTTTTTTAGGAAATTGGGCAAGTTTTTACATCTTATGAAATTGGCTCAGTTTTTTAAAGTTATTTGCTTAAAACTGCCACACTATTCTCTTGTTGACTTTCAATGTAGGTAGAATGTATATTGATTATTCACTTTCCAATCTTTAAAGAAAAATATTTGCTAAAAGAGAGAGATGGACAGACAGACAGAGACAGAGGCAAAGAAAATGAGACAGAGAGACTATGGCATTGAAAATGAGAGGGGGGAGGGAGAGGGAGAGAGAGACTGGGCGAGGGATTTGTGTGTTATAGTCTATGTTCATAGGTTATTTTTTCTGCCCAAATTCCTCCTCTTGAAATTCTAATTTACACATTCTTAGATTTCCTGAATTCCAATCTTTGTATTCAACTTGTAGAGACAGTCATAATGGATGGAATCTGTTGTGCTGCTTTGGAACGTAACTACCCAGAAATCTAGGGCCTTGGTGAAGTTCATTTCATCTATTTTCTCTCCTTTGTACTGCACTCTTTTCCAATGCATATTTAAAATGATAGAGGTCTTTAGTCCTGGTTTCTAAAGTTTAAGGCCATTCTTTTATTTTCTCATGAAAGCAGACACTTAGGCCCGTTCCTTTTCATCTCCCACCTTCTGCCCTTTCTTCTCTTCCTCCTCCTCTTCCTTTTCTTCCTGCTACTGCAGCTTCTGGCACAAATGCTTCTGAAGCCCATGGTGCTTTAATGTTATTGCACTAATGGGTTTGCAGATATTAGCTACTAGTAAGAATTCTCCAGAGCAATGACATAGATGAAGAGAAAAGCTAGGGGGATTCTTGGGGCTGGGGTGGGGGAGAAGAGAAGAGCAAAGAAGGATGACAAATAAAATTCTGAGGTGTTATATGGACTACATTCTCTTCCATGATAGGACGCTGAGGGGTTTGATGATGGCCGTCTGCAGGCTGGAGAGCTCTGGAAACCAGTTCTACTCCATCAAAGAAACTCCAAATCTCAGCAGAGCTGCTACTTAGCGTGCATCTCCAACCCATGTCTAGAGGCTGAACGGCTCTTCGAGCGTCATTGGTACTATGCTGTGTGCAGAAGATGGAGACCTGAGCCGCTGGAAGGGACAGATAATAAAGCTTCTGGAAGACTATTAGACTGTGTTTGACATTCCCCTTTTGTCCACTCTGTGTTCCACTGATGCTCTCAGCTCAGGGCATCATCCTACCTACACTGGGATGAATCTGTCTGATGGACTTCACTGACCCACATGCCAGTCTTCTCTGATAACACCATCACAGGGGTGTACTTTGCCAATTTAGCTGGCATCTCTCCAAAATTAACCCTTACATGTAGATATAAAACACTTATTCTGTGCATGTATGTATGTATGTATGTATGTATGTACATGTGTGTATGTGTGTGTGTGTGTGTGTGTGTAACATATCACTTGTAATATAATGGCTTCTGAAAGTCTAAATAATGCCAAAACGGTAAGTCATTGCTGCTAATTTAATAAATATGCTTTCTCTTTGGCTATTGAAAGAAAGGAAAAATTTTAATATCCATAATTCTCTAAACTTCCTCAGAGAACATTATTATAGTCTATTTTTGTTTCAATGAAATTTACATGTGGCTCTTCTCATCCAGAAGCTAAAACAATTAATTATCCAATGATAGTGGTTTGCCATTTATAAATTGGATTAATACTCATGAAAGAGACCCAAAAACTTCTTATTACCTTTACTATGTGAAGACCAGTGATTCACAGCTGTCTATGAACCTGTTATATGGGACTTTACTCAATATTAAATCCTACTGGTGCCTTGATTTTGGCTTTTCAGCTTTATGAACCATAAGAAATAAATACCCATTTATAAGTCACTCCATTGATGGTGTTTTGTGATGACATCCCAGAAAGCTAAAAAAGACAGCAAGTTAACAATTCCTTTTTGAAAATATAATTATGGCTGACCACTTGGGATTGCATAGGCTATCTGTAAGCTCCTCCGTGGAAAAAACTGATTCTTCTTCTCTGTTACTATTGATTGCTGTAGTTCTTCATCGTAAGTAAAGATTAACTATCACAGGGATAAATTATAAATATACAAAACATGAACTATATCCAAGAAAGCAAATAAAAGATTTCCAAAGGCAGTAAATGAAGATTTATAAAAGAATAGGATAATGCTAGAGAAAGGAGATTTGACGATTCGTTTGAATTGGAAAGGTTTTATAAATGTTGGGCAAGTTTCTTGGATCATAAGGGACATGAGGAGATAAATCAAAAGTGTAATTATCAGAATCAGAATAATCATGAGCCTCCCGTTGAAGAGGAAGACATGGTCAGATGGCAATTAGATAGCAGACTATGAACTGAAGGCAGGATCCTGTTAGCGCTTTGTTCCCCAGGAGAAGAACTCCACTGGTTTCTAGAAGAGGGATGGGGAACCCTCCCCACTCTCTTCTTTCAACATTGTTCCAAGATAGCCTTTCAAAATTCAACTCTGAATATTCAAGGATTCTCTCTGAAACCATCTGCATTTATTCATCTCCTCCCTCAAACCTAGTTTCCTCTCCTCTCCTTCCTCAAAACCTTCACTGAAAATTAACATAGGCTGCTTAGTGCAATTTAGATGTCCATATTTACAAGTAGCCCTTGCACCGCAGTACTGCCTGCTCAGCATTCTCCTCCACTCAAATGGCTTGTTTAGATATTGATTGCCCTTGACTATTATAGCTAGAATGTATGCATTTCATATAAATTCAGTCTGATTGTAATGAAATGCAAAGCATATTTAAGTTTATATTTAGAACGTATCTGTTAAAAATGGGAAGGAAATCTTATGAGTGATACCCACATTATGCCAAACCATTGCTTTTTCCTGGTCATGCTCTGGTGCACTTGGACTACAGAGTCATTTGTATTAGGCACACAAAAATGGGACAAGCATGAAGGGGGCAGTGACCAGAGCAACCATTCTTCTATCCATTTATACACCAAACTCTGCTTACAGAATATTAGCCTGAGCAGTCTGTACATTCACAAGAAAACCCAGATATGGAAATCGTTATTGCATGCAAGATAGCTTGTCTCTTCTTGAAGGTTTATTTATTTTATTTTGCTATATGAATGTTTTACCTGCATGTATGTATGCACAATATACATATACCTGGTGCTTATGAAGGTAAAACAAAGACTCTCAATCATCTCAAACTGGAATTAGGGATGGTTGTGACCCACCATGTGGGTAATGGAAATTGAACCCAGATCCTTTACAGAAGCAGCAAATAATTTAAACCACTGAGCCACCTCTCCAGCACCAAAGATACCTTTAATATTCCATCTATTCTTAATATTTCCAATGTTGTCATTTCTAAGAATAACCACGACTGAAAGTTACAAGCCTGTCACCTCTTCTCTATGTGGTGTGTTTACTATCCAATGAAAAAGAGCTTTGTGGTTGAATAAGAAGAGTAGTTTCTGTTTAGATGTAGACTTTAGCGTTCTAAGTCTCAGTAATAATGTGCCATTCGGTTGCTTTGTGTTTTAAACGTTACTCATTAATTGGAACTCTTAACTCTATCCTCTCAGACATCTTAAGAGAAATATAATAGCAGTGACTAGTTGTGATTGGAAAGCAATGCTTGGTTGATGATTACTAGGGAGAACAAACAAAAATTGATAGGTCTGCTAGAACTTTTCTGAAGTCTTTTTTTTCCTTTCAAACAACAACATCCACAGCGACAACAATAACAAAGAAATAAAAAGAGTGATGAAGTGAGAATGAGCAAGGAGAGCTCTGCCAAGAACACTTTCTGCTACTCCATTCCTCACAAAGGTCATCTGCATCTCTAGATGGCTGGCCCTTCCTGGAAGGTAAATGCATGCTTTAGAAAGAGCAAGTTGACTCCTTGTGGCACTGGGTTCTTCCGAATCCCAAGGAAAGAAAATAACAGCTAATATCTAATATATACAAAGAACTCAAGAAAGTAGAACCCAGAGATCCAAATAATCCCATTAAAAAGTGGGGTACGGAGCTAAACAAAGAATTTTCACATGAAGAACTTCGGAGAGCTGAGAAACACCTTAAGAAATGTTCAAGATCATTAATCATTAGGGAAATGCAAATCAAAACAACCCTGAGATTTCACCTCACACCAGTCAGAATGGCTAAGGTCAAAAAATCAGGAGACAGCAGGTGTTGGCGAGGATGTGGAGAAAGAGGAACACTCCTCCACTGCTGGTGGGATTGCAAGATGGTGCAACCACTTTGGAAATCAGTCTGGCGGTTCCTCAGAAAACTGGGCATGTCACTTCCTGAGGACCCTGTTATACCACTACTGGGCATATATCCAGAGGATTCTTCAGCATGCAATAAGGGCACATGCTCCACTATGTTCATAGCAGCCCTATTTGTAGTAGCTAGAAGCTGGAAAGAACCTAGATGTCCTTCAATGGAGGAATGGATACAAAAAATGTGGTATATTTATACAATGGAGTACTATTCAGCCATTAGAAACAATGAATTCATGAAATTCTTAGACAAATGGATGGAGCTGGAGAACATCATACTAAGTGAGGTAACCCAATCTCAAAAGATCAATCATGGTATGCACTTACTGATAAGTGGATATTAGCCTAGAAACTTTGAATACCCAGGACATAATCCACAAATTAAATGATGTCCAAAAAGAATGGAGGAGTGGGCCCTGGTTCTGGAAAGACTCAGTGCAAGAGTATAGGGGAATTCCAGAACAGGAAAGTGGGAAGGGGTAGATGGAAGAATAGGGGGACGGAAGAGGGCTTATGGGACTTGCAGGGAGTGGGGACCCAGAAAAGGGGAAAGCATTTGCAATGTAAATAAAAATAAATAAATAAATAAATAAATAAAAAGAAAATCCAAAACAAACAAACAAAAAAAAGAAAATAACAGCACAAGATAACAGGTGTTTAGAATTGCTGGGTCTATAGACAGGTACAATAAGCACAGATGTCAACAAGGTCTTTGGATGTGAGGGGACAAGCTTCTTACTCTCGTGGGACTGAAGGTGGTGTCTAAATTAACCCTGTGCCTGGCGTGGGATTCAAAGAATCAGACACTATTACCAATGTGACTGCTGCTATTGTGTGTAAACTGGGGCAATAGGTGAGATTAAGGGTTTAAATTGGAGAGCTTAAATATTTGCAGATGTCAGGTTTAAAATAGGAATTGTCTGCATGTTTCTGTAAAGAGACGGAAAGCATTTTAGGCTTTGGCGACACTGCTCTGTCCCAAACATAGAAGCCCATAGTTGAATCCGCGTCAATAAATCATATGTGAAATACTGGGTGAGGGTGTGTTCTGGAGGGACCTAGGCTGTGCTAAATTGCTTCTCAGCACATGCTTAAAACAGCTGTACTTGGAAAGCTGAGACAGGATCACAACTGACCATTTGAAGACAGCCTGGTCTACACAACGAAAGCCTGTCTTTACAAATCCTATAAAAGTAGCAAATAAGAAAGTCATTAATACAGATAGATGATCAGTTTTGGGACAGCCAGTGTTAATTCAGCGAGTGGGCACAGAAGTGACTGGTGCTGACATACATTGTCAAAGGGAAGGCCGGGTGTGAACCTAGATACCTGGTACTACTCTGCATCCCTCTAATGCACAACTACAGCTCCAAGATAAAGGCAGCAGATGTGCAAACTCTATAGGCCTGCTAACTCTATGGCTACCCTCAAGCCTTCCTCCACAGCAATTTTGCTACTTCCACAGAAGATAAAAACATGAAATATTCCCATCCAACAGAGGAGATGGTTTGTGGTTTGTTTTTTGGCTTTTGGTTTTAGTTTTTTGGGGTTTGTTGTTGCTGTTTTGTTGTTGTTTGTACCTCAACTATTGAACATATGCTCAATCAAAGTACTTCAGCAGTTAGAACCAAATAGAATTCTGATAGTTGCTCTATACCAGTGGTTTTCAAGTCTGGTTGATTTTGCTCCCTACAAGACTTCATTTTTTAAAAACAACCAAAAAAACCAAAAAACAAATCATCTGATATATTTATTTTGTTTTTGTCTTTTTTGACGTTTTGTTAATTATTTTGTTTATTTACATTTCAAATGTTCTCCCCCTTCCTGGTCTCTGCTCCATGAGCCATTCCCTTCTCCTATGCTTCACCTCGAAGAAGGTGCCCCCCACCCTCCCATCCACTCAAACCCTCTTCGCACCTCTAGCACCTCCTTTCTCTGGAGCATCAAGCCTCCACCGAATCAAGTACATCCCATTCCACTGAGGACAAGGCAGTCCTCTGCTCCATATGTATCAGGGGCCATGGACCCGCCCATGTGTGCTCTTTGGCTGGTTGCTTAATCTCTGGGATTCTGAGGGGACTGCTTAGTTGATACTGTTGTTTTTTTCCCTATAGGGTTGCAATCCCCTTCAGCTCCTTTGGTCCTTCTTCTAACTCTTCCATTGGGGTCCCTGAGCTCAGTTCAGTGGTTGGCTGCAAGTATCTTCCTCTGTCTTAGTCAGATGCTGGTAGAGCCTCTCGGAGGACAGGCATGCAAGCACAAGGTGGCATCAGTAATAGTGTCGAGGTTTGTGCCTGCACATGGGAGGGATCCCAAGTTGGAGCAGTCTCAAAATATGTAGAGATGTCTTTTGGTTGTCACAAATGGAGATGTATTGATTTTGGCACATGTTGGAAAGAGAGAAGGAATATGGCTGGAATTCCCACAATGAAGGGCAATCTTTTATTTAAAATCCAACATTTCAACTGGGCTGAAGTAGAAAAGACCTTCACTAGTGCCAAATTCTCTCTTACTTTTGTAAAATAATTTTAGGAAAAAATATGAATCTTTATTTGTAGGATCTGGAGAGGAATATATGCAGAAAGAAAATGTCCTCAGAAACAAGATCTCCCAGGGTAACTTTCAGCAGGAACTCTTGTGAAAATATTTTGCTTTTCTAAAAACCAGTACAGGAAGCGAAAGCATATCTTATAGCTTCAGATCTAAATTCAGTGACTCTCAGAATAGCATTTGAAATCCCTGCTTGGGAGATAGTTTCTTTGAATTCATGATGATCTTCAATTTAATTTCTCTAACATCAACACAGCATATGAAATGCAAAATCTGAAAACATTTAGGCTTTCTATTACTGGCATGATATATTCTGCAAGGACACCAAGGCTGAAAAGTTACTTACCTGGCTAATTCTGAAGATTGGGACTTTGGAAGCAGTAAGCTTAAAGTAGGCAGTAAAATAGAACAACACTCTTGTGGAGTTGGAAAGAGATTATTGAGGTCTTGGAACTGCCTCAGAACTGCCTGAGAACCACGTGCTTTCCTGTCAGGAAAGCAGGCGCTATAGTGCAGTTGAGGTTGTGTTGACAGAATCAGGTCAAAGTGTTGTGCTCCATTTTGATGTGTCTTAATACAGAATTATTTGGAATAAGTTAAATCTCTACAGCTCCAAGTCTGGGGGGAGAAAAAAGGACTAGAGAGAGAGAGAGAGAGAGAGAGAGAGAGAGAGAGAGAGAGAGAGAGAATATCTTCTAGTAGCTAACTAACTTTAGGTATGAATATTAACCAAATGATCAGGAGCTATATAAACTTCTTGATGCTTCTAAATTGTTGAATGACTTTTGAGATAGGAAATAGGGGCACAGCAGTAAAATCCTCCACTGGACAGAATTAAAACCAACTAAACTTGTTATTTGCAGTGATAAAAGTAAAGTTTTTGCTACTGATCAATTGATGTCTTGTTATGAAAAACTGAATTATGAGAGTAGCCTCAAGCAGAAGCTATACCTAGATAATGCAGAGTTTCAATACATGTCATTTCCTCTATATATGATTGATATACTTATAAGGTACTTTTGACCAACATTGAGACATTATTATTTTTATGATTTTTAATTTTTACTGTTTGATAATTTTGCACATGTATATTGCATGATTTGGCCAACTCCACCCTGTTTCATCACCTCTATTTCCTTCCCTTCACCATTCATCATGATTCCCTCTCAACTTCATATGTTCTTCAAATAAATAATCCCATTGGTTAGTTGCCTGGAGTCTTTATCTAGGGGTGTAAGGGTGGGAGGGAATAAGTCTTTCGCAGGTGTGTGCTGCCTTACTGATTGTTCATTACAGAGTAGTCATCCCTGAACAGCCTGAACAATATATACACAAACAACAAAACATACAAAAGAGATGGTGTGTGTGCATAAATATATGTAAGTGTGTATATATGTGTGTGTGTGTGTGTATGTGTGTTTGTATGTATTTGTGTGTGTGCACATATGTATATAACAATAATAATTAAAGAAAAAGAGACTCTCAACACAAGAGGTTGTGTAGAAAGGACTGGGTGGGGGAAGGGAATAGAGGAAAATCATATAATTCTATTTCTTTTTTTTATTTTTTTATTGTTATTTTTTTTATTCGATATAATTTATTTACATTTCAAATGATTTCCCCTTTTCTAGCCCCCCCACTCCCCGAAAGTCCCGTAAGCCCCCTTCTCTTCCCCTGTCCTCCCTCCCACCCCTTCCCACTTCCCCATTCTGGTTTTGCCAAATACTGTTTCACTGAGTCTTTCCAGAACCAGGGACCACTCCTGCTTTCTTCTTGTATCTCATTTGATGTGTGGATTATGTTTTGGGTATTCCAGTTTTCTAGGTTAATAACCACTTATTAGTGAGTGCATACCATGATTCACCTTTTGAGTCTGGGTTACCTCACTTAGTATGATGTTCTCTAGCTCCATCCATTTGCCTAAGAATTTCATGAATTCATTGTTTCTAATGGCTGAATAGTACTCCATTGTGTAGATATACCACAATATAATTCTATTTCAATTAAAACACATTTTTAAAAATCCCATTGTGATTATGCTGATTGAGGAAAAATGTGGTTGCAGGTTCTCCTAAAAGATTCCTGACTTCACTAGCACTAGTTAGCTCAGTCTCCATCACTAACAAGATGCCTGCTTGTTGAATGGGTCTTAAAGCCCATTAGAGAGCTATTGGACAGAAATAGCCGTCTCTATGGAAGAACACAAAATTTGATTATCCAATACCAAAGTGTCAGCCCCGGAAACACATATACAAGTAACATTATAGAGGCTAAGACGGTTATAGTTAAGAATATATATATGTGTATACTTACACATATATGAGTGTAATAGCAATTAATGAAAAAGAAGGACATGAGTTTGAAGGAGAACAATGAGGTATATAAGAAATGGGTGTCAAAGAAGACCATCCTCTGCTACATATGCAGCTGGAGCCATGGGTCCCTCCATGTGTACTCTAGTTGGTGGTTTAGTCCCGGGGGGCTTTGGGGACTGGTTGGTTCATATTGTTCTTTCTCCTATGGGGCTGCAAACCCCTTCAACTCCTTGTGTTCATTCTCTAGATCCTCCACTGGGGACACTGTGCAATGATTCAATGGTTGGCTGAGAGCATCTCCCTCTGTATTAGTCAGGCACAGGAGACTGATCCTGTGAAGTCTCGATGACACAGTATAGGGGAATGCCGGTCAGGGAAGCGGGAGTGGGTGGGTTGGTGAGCAGGGAGGGGGAGGTGGGTTAGAGGGTTTTTGGAGGGGAAACTAGCAAAGGGGACAACATTCTAAATGTAAATAAAATAAATAAATAAATAAATGTTTTGGAGCAGGGAAATATAAAGGAGAAATGATGTGATTGTATTTCGGTATCAAAAAGAAAACAACAACAACAACAAAAGAAAACATTGAGTCCAATTAATGTTGCCAGTAAGTGTCTGAGTATAGGGCCCTCTACTAGATTTGGGTAGCATTTAAAAGGCCACATACTTGGAGAAAATTGATTCTTCCTCGCCTAGCAACTATCAATTGCAATAGTTCTTTTCGCAGGGTAGGTCTTTATGATCACCTTTCTACTCTATACTGGCATTTCGTATGGCTTGACTTGGTCAAGTCTTGTTCATGTTATCCCAAGCAGTGTGAAGTCACATGTACAATCGCTCTGTTGTATGTGGAAAATACAATTTTTGCAGTGGTCATCCACTGCTTCTGGCTTTTACAATCCTTATGCCCCGACTCCCTAATCCTTGGGAGAAGGTGGGATACAAATGACCCTCCTTTCCTCTACACTACCATCTTCCACCCTCAACCCTACTTGCTACGTATTCCTCAGTTTTCTTTCATATACATTATTATTAATTAAGGTACATATTGTGTTCTTCATTTTTTCCTAATATCTCTGTTTTCCTTTACTTGGTTTCTCTAGACTGTTACAAGTTTTGTTGATATTTGTTTATTAGTATTGTGTGTTTTGGGTGATAATGGTGTTTGATCAAGTATTTTGCCCCTCTGTCAAGTTTCAGTATTTCCATCACAATTAGACAGAAATTGTGTGTTTTGTGAGGAATTCCATAGAGATAAAGCTCCTGGACCAAAATAACAAAGTCACATAATATCACCAGGATGTATCATAATTTGATTTTAATTTTGATTGATTCCTTGATGTAGTGAACCTAATTGCAATTTAAATAAAACATTATTTATGTATTAAGTGTCCCGTGCTATATAAAGTGACTTATAAAGAACATTCACATGGTGTTCTATCTTTTTTTTTCAGCAAAACATGCTTTTCAGAAAAGGGGTGATATGTTCTGAATGAAGATGAGTACATCTCACAAATTTTGCATCAGCCATTCCCATTCTTGCAATACCATAATGGAATGCACACACACAATAGTGAGATGCAAAGAACTGACTCTGATGATGTGATATGTTTTTGCACACAACTAAAATCTATCCATAATTTTAAAGAGAAATATAAAAACCCTGTACAACACTGCTCATAAATAAATACATTCTGAACCAAGTAATGCATAATGAGATTTATATAGACTTTTATAATTTTAAACTTGAAAACAAAAGAGAAGTAAGGTGAAACAAACAAATTTTACTTTAATGAGTCTTATTTACTAAGTGATTCCACTTGGATTGTTATTAAAACACATTCATATATTACCTAAAAGAGATTCATCTAAAACAAACTGACTTTGGATTTTGAAAATTTATGGAAAGTATATATCAATACAAAATCTAACAATAATCAGTAGCTTGGAAATAGACAAGGCAAATTTGAGGGAAGACTACACAATGGCTTATTTTGGCTGCTGTAACAAAATACACTAGACTGAGCGGTTTAACAAAATGGAAATTCATTGTGGTTTTAGAGTCCATAATCCCAGATTGAGGCCCAGTCTTATTATTGTGTGGCAAGGGAGGGTCTCTTGAGCCGTTGGTGACACTGTCTCTCTGGTGAGAGGGGATAATAACCTCCCTTGGGCATCTTTTATAAGGACACTGATCCCATTTATTTGGGCTGTGTCCTCATGATCTAATTACGTCCCAAAGGGCCTATCTTCTAGGACTATTAGGATGCCAGTCTAAGAATTATGGAGTGAACACAAACATTTAGATAATGGCACTTAGTGAGGACAAAATTCACAGTGAACAAACAACAGATGAATTTTAATATATCAAAGAATACAGCATCAGCATCACTAAATGACAGTATTGATACAGGGTGTGAGTTCAGTAGCAGGAGGTTTCACTCATGCCTCAGTGCAAATATACAAAATCATCTTGAGATAAGTAATTCATGAAAGAATGAAGTATAGCAATGAGGTAGGACTAATTGATAGTCTACATTTATTATATGGGAGAAAGCATAAGCCTAAGTTTTGGTACCCAATATTCTTGTTTGAAAACACAGCGCACACACACACACACACATGCGCGCGCGAATGCACACACTCTGCCCTGATGCACACACACAAATTTAAGGGAAAAACAACTTTCGAGAGCCAGTGTGAGCTTGTGTGTAAGATTCTCTAAATGGTAGATTTGAGGTGTTGCTACCATTAGGAAAAATCACAGAATATGAAATGATAAGGCTGATTTTGAAGTCTCTCTAAAGGAGATTGCGTGTGAAAAGAAATGAAAACAAATCCTCACCCTTCTGCTCTCATTTGACAAAATTTCAATCCTATTTTTCTTATCAAAGGAAGTAGAAAGCATCTCTTCTGGAGAATCATCTTTTGAAATTACAGTGTGAGTGCTAGCCTTTGCTTAGTCTCAGAACATTTAGCTAAGTATCTTTTAAAGATTATTATAACATTACTAAAATGACAAATGCTGTATGTGTGCTGTTCTCTCTTGGCTGTACTCACAGCTCCTATTGCCTAGAGACTAAGCTTTTTAAAAATGCTTTAGGAGTGTGTTATCTGTCCAAGTATTACACCTGTTAGCAATGCACTGTATAAACTTTACAGTTGGTAAATAAAAGAGAAAATGAAAAACTTTAACATAGGCTTTTGTGCACTTAGATCACACTGAGATAAAGATACGTGCCACTGTCTTTTGGTTTTCTTTTCCCCTTTCATTCCTCTGAGTCAGTAACTTCTGAACATATGTGTTTGAGCAGTGATCCAAACTCTGCCAGCTTTCCCCCAATGCGTAGTTAGTATTTAGCAAAGACCTAAAGGGGAGAAGCATCTACAGACTAATAAGCAACAGCACTGATTGCTCAAATGGAAAATGTATAATTGAAAAACAGTTTATTCAACCCCTAATCGCTCCATACAACCTTTGATAAGGCTCCCTACACAGATACAGTTAATTAACAACTAAATGATTTTGAGTGAAAACCCCAGAAGTTGCACTTTAAACTCTACCACAAAGCCATAGATGTGCAGATCAACTTTTCTCGAGATTCATTATTAAATATTTGCCCTGTCACTTTTCTCTACAGATATTTTGGTGTATTTTTTTCCAAACAACTTCAGCTTTTCAGTAAGTGTGGATTTATTGTATTGATGAAATAATCAAGAGCTAGCTGTGTAGTTATAGGTATAAAAATCATAGTCTCACCTATGCTGATAAATCAATTCACACAACAGCAATGTTGGGTTTATTTCCATCAGACTGATATCAAAAGCTGCTTCCTGCTCTGTCTCTCTTCCTTTATTTTTATCCACTTATTTGGTGATCTAATACATTGTTCAGTCTAATAGAAAACCTTTTAATCTATGTTTTTACCTTGTACTAGTGAGGATTTATTTGTTTCCTAACATATAGCTAAAATAGTGAAGCATCAATTATGAGAAAGAGATATATTATTCAACCATTTGTTCCATGCTTCTAAGATTGTATATAATTGGTCTCAGCCCTCCAGGGCATTCATGTGTTAGAGCCTTGGTCCCCAGAGTACCTATGATAGGAGATGAAGTAGGACATTTATGAGGTAAGGCCTGGGAATTAACTCTTCTGCTTTGAGTTATACCATAAAATAATTGGTACTAATCTTACAATTAGAATTAGTTTCCATGAAAAGAGGCTGGTACAAAAGGACAAGGTTAGCTTCTTTGCCTTGTCTGGCTTCTTGAGTCACCATGAGATCTGTCCCCTCATGTTTCCACCAAGATTTTATTTTGTATGTGTCCAGTGAGTACCTTGACAAAGCCTGTACAGTTTTGACTTTTAGCCTAAACTATAAGACACCTAGAATCAAATAGTTCATTTTAACAATGTAAAATGGGCTAATTCAATGCCATATAAGATCATTTTTTATGTGCAGAAACCATTTTTCTTTTTTCCTCTCTCATTTATGAATGTGTATATTAACAAGGAGATATAAAATTAAGTGAATAATATGTGGTCTATGCCTATTTGTGAATCACATAGAGTACAAGGAGTCATGGCAAAACGGGAGGAGTGTAGTTACCAGAATTATATCATTTTCTAGTGCTTGGTGAACACATTTCCCCAGGTCTTAGTTATGGTTACTATTGCTGTGACAAAACACTGTGACATAAATCAACTTTGGAAATAAAGAGTTACCAATTCATCATCTAAAACAGTGTGGGCAGGCACCCAAACAGGATACAACCTGGAGACAGGATCTGATGCAGAGGCCATGGAGGAGTCCTGTTTGCTGGCTTGCTTGGCTTGCTTTCTTATAGAACCCATAGCCACAATGGGCCGGGTCTTCATCCATCACTGATTAAGAAAATAGCTTACAGGCCTGCCTATAATCTGATCTTATGACTGCATTTTCTTAATCGTAGTTTCCTCAAGCCTGTGTCAGGTCGGCATAAAACTACCCTGCCCAAAAGCCATTTAAAATTCTGTTGACTTCCATTGTGATGTCAGCTGTCTGAAAGAATCAATCAACTCCACAAAGAATAGGTGTAGAAGAAAAGCAATGTGATAAGAAGTCTGGTAGAAGTGGTATGCAATAGGTCAACAAGTACACAGTGAAACTTTAGAATGAAGATTAGAAGCGTATATTGCTGATATACAGGAGATACTTCCAAGTGCTTCTGATCAATTGTACTGATGTGAGTTGCAGCATTTGTTATTGTGGATTCTGTCCTATGACTTATATGATGTCTCAGCAACACACACACACACACACACACACACACACACACACACACACACTACTTTTTGAAAAAGCATTTACAAATATGTCTAAATCTCAGGTTGGCTGGGAGTCACTACATAAATCACCCCAAGTGAATTGAACTGCTTGAGATGAATCAGTCATTAAACCTTAGGGAAAGAAAGACCTACGTGATATAGAGAGCCATTAAATATAATGTGGCAGGAACTGTCCTCATCTTTTTGAAGATTAGGAAAAGGAGGAGATATGCTATTGTTCGTCAAGCACACACAGCTATTAAATGGGAACGTGGGGACTCAAACTAAATTTGATCAGATTATTTGTGTTAGTTGAACACAAAATCATTTGTTTAAAGGATAGGGGAATTCAAGATTGATTGGATTCCCAATTCCCAAGATTGGTTGAATACTCTAAATATACAATTTAGCTAAACAATGCTTTAATTATGTCTTTTATATTTTATTAAAAGACTTTTCTTGCATATTCATTGCCAGGAAAATGTTAACAATACTTCACTTCAAAGTCACTGTTGTTGATGTACTGGAAGTTTCAGCACTGACAGCCAAGAGATATGTACAGATGTGGCCATTAAAGCCAACAGTGTTGTCTATTAGAAATAAGTAAATACCAAAGGATAGTTTTAATACCTTCCTTAAATACATGGAGGCCCTAAACCATGTGCTGGCTCAACTCATCTCTGCAAAACTGCTTCTTATCAACACTAGACCTGATTTAGACAGCTCTTGGACACAAGAGGAGCAAGTTCAGGCTCAGAGAAAGAGCTTCTGTGACAATGATATTAAATGCACACATTTCACGTTAGTTCTCTAAAGTTCAAAAGTATTGATTTTGGTGTTCTCCTTCTCCCACACCTTAGGATTTGTATCAAAGAAGAAAATGAAATGTTTCAAAGATGAGGAAAGAAAAAGAATGAAGGGAGAGAGAATGAAAATGGAGAGAAATAACTGAGACACTGAGTCAAAAAATGCATTTTCTTATATAGAATATATTTAAATATATTGCTTTCATTTACCTTTAAAACCAAATAATTTTGTAAATTCAACATGAACAAAATATACTGAGAAAATTTTAAATTAAAAAATGGATATATCACTTCCCTAAGCAAGATAATAAGTCAACATGTATTTATAATGTATAAAATATGAAGTATATTATAACTTTCTGTTTTTAATGAACCATTATGTTTATACTATTTTTTCCTGGACCCACAAAAATTTTGTGCCTCAGTCTTAAAATATTGAAACCTATAACATAGAGACATACTGTGTAAATCTGTAGTTTAAGTACTAAATATATAAGGAAATTGCTGGGTTAAAATTGAACAATTTTGAGGAATTAGTGAAATAGGTGAGTTTTATGACAGAAATCTGCAGACCACAAGGAATTCATGAAGGCTAAAGAAAGCATAGTAGCCATGGATTCAACATGGTTATAAATAAGTTTCCCCTCTTTTCTTTCTAGGATATCTGCAAAGCTTTATTCTCTTAGTGCAGTGCATATAGGATGACATATGTCAGCAGGATGACTGTTCAATTACGGCTCTCTTGGAAAGCTAATGATGTATATATGTTCACACTGCCAACCCCATGTCAGTCCATTAAAGAATCTGTGATATTAAATATACAGGTGCAAAATTATATGTTATTTCTGCTCAGCCAAGTGCAAACAATCAGGCTGAAGTGCTGGAATTATATGGGAATCCTCCTGAGACAAAAGCACAGTGGAATTCTATTGAGAGCAGTTAAAATGTTCCCTTATTATAAGTGGCTTCCTGAAATATAGAGATGGAAAGTTCCAGAATTTAATTACATGGGATCCATCACTCAAGACTTCCGGTTAAAGTTATAATAATTTTACAGTGCTATTCTTACCGTGGGTAAGGGTGAAGAGAGGAAGGTATCATTAGACATCACTAATGTAATCATTTCGAGTTTTACACAATCCATCCATACTGGACTGTAAAGCGAAAAAGACTGATGATTTTTAAGGTTCCCAGAGACCAGAATTGGTGATTTTTTTTTTCAGGCAGTTGATATTACAAGGATCTGAGACTAAATATTTTCCATCACATAATTGCTATAGCAAAGCTAGGATCATATACTTAATACATATTCTTCACAGCAAACACTAATTTATTGGTTTTGAGCACTGACAACTATTCAATGTGATGGGTTCTAGATGTATCAATACAATAATAGTCAACTGATAAAATGAACGATAGGAAAACAGTAACTAATAAAAAATGCATTCATCTCAAAATGCAATGTATAATAAATGTGATATTTAATCACATATTTAAGATGGTTCTCTGTCAAGTTCTCTTGTTATATTTATTTCTTAGTTTCATGTCTCTTCCCTAACACATCAG
The DNA here is from genome assembly GCF_947179515.1 of Apodemus sylvaticus. Taxonomy (NCBI): domain Eukaryota; kingdom Metazoa; phylum Chordata; class Mammalia; order Rodentia; family Muridae; genus Apodemus; species Apodemus sylvaticus. The sequence continues at coordinate 20,834,678 of NC_067486.1, read as the reverse complement.
TTTTGGGCAAGAAATTTCAGTAATGGCTTGATTTTATATTTACGAAAATACCTGTATGATGCTCTCAGAAAATGAAGCTATATAATAAAAACAAATAACAAAAGGTATTTTATTATAAAAGTCAAGAAAGAGCATTTTAGAAGAGTAAATTCCTGGCACATTAATAAAATAATAGTATTAATTTAGATCTAACCTGCTAAAGTATATATCAATAATTAAAATATTATTTTCACTGATAAATGCTATATCAATAATGCAGCATACAGTTCTTAAGGTTTTTATTTAATAAAATTTTGTTACATTCTCTCTCTCTTTTTTAATTTTAAGTATCCTTTATTCTTTCTTTTGAGTTATATTGTTTCTCACATGTGATTATTTTACACATTCTTTTAAAAAAATTATTTAATCTTTTTTTATTTTACACTCCAGATTTTATCACCCTCCTGGTCCACCCTCTGACTATTCCACATCCTGTACCTTCTCCCCACATCTCCACGAGTATGCCCCCCCCCCAACCGCAGCAGACCTCCCCACTCCCTGGGGCATCCAGTCTCTTGAGGGTTAGGTGCATCTTCTCTGACTGAGTCCAGACCCAGCAGTCCTCTACCGTATGTGTGTTGGGGGCCTCCTGTCAGCTTGTGTACGCTGCCTGGTTGATGGTCCCGTGACAGAGAGATCTCAGGGATCCAGGTTAATTGAGACTGCTGGCCCTCCAAAAGGGTCACCCTACTCTTCAGCTTCTTCCAGCTTTTCCCTAATTCACCCACAGGGGTCAGAGGTTTCTGTCCATGGGTTGAGTGTTAACTATCTGCATATGATTCAGCTGCTTGTTGGGTCTTTCAGAGACAGTCATGACAGACCCATTTTTGTGAGCACTCCATAGCCTCAGTGATAGTGTTAGGCCTTGGTGCCTCCCATTGAGCTAGATCCTACTTCAGGCCTGTTACTGGACCTTGTTTTCCTCAAGCTCCTCTCCATTTCCATTTCCAACGTTCTTTCAGACAGGAATAATTATGTGTCAGTGTTGTGACTGTGGGACGGTCCTCCTCTCCCTCATTGATGCCCCTGTCTTTCTGCTGGAGGTGGGCTCTACAAGTCCCTGCTCCCCAGTGTAGGACATTTTATCTAAGGTCCCTCCCTTTGAGTCCTGAGAGTCTCTCATCTCCAAGGTCTCTGGTGCATTCTGGAGGGTCTCCCCACCTCCCACCTCCTGAGGTTGCCTGTTTCTCTTCTTTCTGCTGGCCCTCAGGGCTTCAGTGCCTTCCCCCAACCAAATACCTGATCATGTTCCCTCTCCTCTCTGTCCCCTTTCCTACCCAGGTCCCTCTCTCCCCCCACCTGTGAGAAAACAAAAATATTTCTTTTCATTTATAATATATATAGTATATATACAATCTTTAGACATGGTTGATATGAACAGCTTGTACATAATTTTTTTAAAACTAATAATGACCATGATAAATAGTTATAAAATAAGTAGAAACTAAGAGTGGTCATACTTGGCTTTTTTTTTCAATTTTTTAAAATTCTTTTTTATTAATTTGAATCACAAGATTCGTTATAATAAAATCAGATTATATGTGGATTCACCGCATTTTAATACTCATTATTATTATTATTATTAATTCTTTTATTGGAGATTTTATTTACATTTCAAATGTTATCCCCTTTCCCAGTTCCCCAACACACTCCCACCGATTAAACCCCCTATCCCATCTCCCCTCCCCTGCTTCTATGAGGATGCTCACCCACCTACCCACCCACTCCCACCTCCCAGCCCTGGCATTCTTCTACACTAGTACATCGAGCCTTTACAGGCCCAAGGGCCTCTCCTCCCACTGATGCCTGACAAGGCCATCCTCTGCTACACATGTGCTGAAGCAGTGAGTCCCTCCATGTGTACTCCTTGGTTAGTGGTTTAGTGTCTGGGAGCTCTGGGGAGGTCTGGTTGGTTGATATTATTTTTCTCCCTATGGGGTTGCAAACACCTTCAGCTCCTTCAGTCCGTGTGTGTGTGTGTGTGTGTGTGTGTGTGTGTGTGTGTGTGTGAAGAGAGAGAGAGAGAGAGAGAGAGAGAGAGAGAGAGAGAGAGAGAGAGAGAGAGAACTACGTAGGGCACAGAGCACAGGGCACAGGACACTGTCAGAGGACAACTTTCACCAGTTAGCACCTTCCATCTTGGGTTCCAGTGGTTAAAGTCAGTTCTTTAGGCATTCATAGGAAGTACTAACCTAACCACCCTGAGGTCCTACCTATTTTTACAGAGTATGTTTTTTTTAAGAATTGGAATAAGAAGTGACAGATGTCCATGAAGCCATTATTAACAAGACTTTTCAATCTTCAATATTAAAGACTATTCAACTGTAGTGAGAGTCAAAATGATTGTAAGTAATTTAGCAACCAAAGGAAATGTTGTTTTTTTCATATTTTGTTCACAATGAGCAAAGAGGCTCATCTTTGAATGATTTATAACCAGGTACTAAAAATAACTCTAAGTGGCTCTTATTTCAAGTTGTTGTACACAATGAATTTGTCCTTGAATAATGTGTCTCCCTGGAATTGGCTTCCTTTAGCTATGTCATAATTTCGACCAACTCAGTATCTTGAGAGAGCAGCTATTTATTAGCTCTGATCTGGAGCTCTAGTTACGGGTGTGGCAGACATCACTGAGTGATTTCACAGGTGAAGCCAGGTGTCATCTAGGCTGTGTCCCTGTGGATGTCCCAGCATCCGCTGCCTGCAGTTTACCCTTCTTCTGTCCGCTCTGTTCCACTAAATTGTGATCTTGTGAGAAGGGAACTTTTATATCTCATTGCAGTGTTCCTGATGTCAACCTAGTGCCTATGTCCAAAAATTCAGTTTAATCCATAACATTTGACCTCTTTGTAACTATTTAACCACTGTCTATAAAGCATGCCATTTTAATACTACCTATCCTGGCTCTTCTGGTCACTTTATGGGTCAGAGAATACCATATTCAAATACAAGTTTAAGTCCCATGGAAGTGGCTCAACAATCAGATAATAATCAAGATAAATAGTAAAGATTAATAAGGTATCAGAGTAATTAGGCAACTGGCACTGTTTTAAAATAAAGTACTATACTATTTCAGCTATACTTTATATCTTAACTTGTATTTTCTACTTTATTTGTGCTTTTAATAAAGAATCCAAGATAATTCCTGAAAGAATCCAATCCTTTATACCTGCCAAACACACACACAAATATATATATTTCCCTTTAGTCAACCAGACTAAATGACCACTTCCCCATCAGTACAGGTTTACCTGTTTTATTTCTTTTAGTGAATATCAAACAAAGAAACTTTAATTTTCTATAACTTACTAATTCTGCTATTTTTAGGTATTTTGTCATTTATTGAGGTTATAATAATGGTTATGATCATAAAAATATATACCTGACAATGGGGATGACAGATTGGTATTTAATTTCACTAACAGCTTGTTTGTTTTGTTAAACAAGCTGTTAGTGAAATTAAATACCAATCATCACCTCATACATACACACTTACACTCATACACACACACACACACACACATACACACTCACTCACAAGCACACACACCCGTTTACACTCCGCCTAAATGAACAGCCTATTTACTTTGATACTAAAGAATCAGAGCAAGGTTCTGTTTACTAATCATTTTGAGTGTAAGAATTTGATTGGTTTTGGATATGAGAAAATTAAACACTAGCAGCTATAAACTAAATTATAAGAAATAATGCATACGGTGTTTATGCAACATGTCAATAAGCTGCAGTTCCCAAACCATCCAAAGCACTTGCACAAGCATGGAGAAGCATTTAACATCTCACACCTGGAGTCTCCGGAGAGCTTCAAGTCTTCCATTAATTCTTTCATTGAAAAGTAACAGTGTACCTTTGCCCATGGAGCAGGTCTGGCTCCTTAAATAGACATGCTTTCTCTACATTTGCACATTTAAATAATTGACAGTTTACATTGGTTGACAAGAACTTGTGTTTAAAGAAATTCTAAGTGAAATAAACATTTATAGATGGCTTTTAAACATCTGAAAACATTTAGAGAACAGATCTATTTTAAAAAAATAAAAATAGTGAGTCAATCAAAATGCGCCCTTTTCACTTCTCTCTGATTTTTGTTTGTGAGTAATGAAGTCATCCCAAGGACCATCGTGATTGTCACAACTACGGCAGAAATAATTTCATTTGATTATAGCTCTTGTTATTTGCATTCTTCAAACAGAATAACTTTAACCTTGAGTGTTACCTTCTGTGACAATGAAGATGAAGTGACTCCTCCTGGAGACCTGAAAATGCAATTATTAGTTACTCTGTCTTCCCTCAGACACAAGGAAGTAAGTTCATTCCAAGGTCTATTGGTGAAGCAACTTTGTTTCAATGAGACAAACTTTAGAAACATGTAAGTTGTATTAAACTTTGGATCCAGTGGAGTGTGGAGTATAATTGGTAGCTCTGTCCTTTTGATTGCTAGAAGCACTTTGTGGGTGAGAAAATTTAAAACTCAGATGCTCTGGCTGAACCTTGGTTCAGCAAAAGTGAATAATTTTATAGCATATTCATTCAGTTACGAAATTCCTTCCTTCTTTCCTTCCTTTCTATTTTTTCTTTTTTTGTTTTTGTTCTGTTTGGTTAGTTGGTTTTGGTTTCTTGTTTTCTGAAACAGCACTTATTTGAATAATGCTGGCTGTCCTGGAACCTTCTTTAAAACAGGCTGGCCTTGAACTAAGGGAGTTCTGGACTCTGGAGTTTTGGGATAAACTATGAGTCACCATTCCCAGCCAGTTTCACAATTTCTTAATAATCCATTGTCTACTAGACTTTGACATCAGTGAAGCAATTATATGCTTGCTTACTTGCTTTCTTCAAGTTTATTTCAAATGACGACATTTTATATACTTGGTAATATGTTTCTCTTGTTAGTCAAGTCCATTTTATTTGCTAGAGTCTGTTTGATTATTTGTATCAAGGACAATACGTGTAGCTTGAAAGCCAAGAGGTAGAAATAACTCTGTCGTGGGAGGACACTTAACCAAAATTTCATAGGACGTCTGCACCCTTACTTCCAGTGACCACTGGTACTCACACCCCTAGAAATTTTTAATATTTGCCCAGACCCCTGGGAGGCATCATATCCAGATCTCAACTATAAAACAATATCTCTTGAATACTGTCTTGGTAGTCAAATTACCCTTTGATGTATGAATTAGTTGATGAATAATGCATTAGCAAGGCTGAAAACTAGGCATAGACCCTCATACCAGAGCTCAGTGAGGCAGCCCAGCAGCAGGACAGGAGTTCCAAGAGCAGGTGAAAGAATCAGAGGCACCCTTACTTCCACTGTTAGGAGTTCCACAAAAACATTAAGCAAGCTAATAACCATATAATATATGCAGAGGACCCAGTACAGACCCGTGAACACTCTTTGACTGGTGCTTTAGTCTCTGTGAACCCCATAAACCATGCTTAGTTGATTCTGGGTTTTCTGTCTTCTGATGTTCTCAACCCCTCTGACATTTATAATTCTTCCTCTCCTTCATGGATGGGGTCCCCTGAGCTCCAAAGGGAGAGACCATTTCAGATTCTGTCTCCATCTAATGGTGGACTGTTGGTCTTTGCATCTATTCCCAACAGCTGTAAGAGGAAGCCTCTCCCATGAGGATAGAGCTAGGCACCGATCTTGTTATCTATATTCAGTTGATATTCCTGGGAAGCCTGCTCTTTTTCTGATGGGGAATTGAAGAATCACGGATCTGGAGGAGAGGGGAGGTGGGGTGGTCAGAGAGAAGTAGGGGAAGGGGAAAATGAATGGGAATGCATTATGGGCAGGTAGTAATAATAATATAACTGATTGGTGATTTTATTACATGTCTCTGTTTGGACCTTTGGGTGTCCAGAGACATTGTCAAGGAAGACAGTGTTGAGAGGAAATGTACTATGCTTCAGTTTTTGTCATTTTATCTACACAGCACAGAGTAGATTTACCATTTTGAAGGGCAATAGGATTTTTTTCAGCATGGTAAGTGAACATTGATTTCAATTTAAAATTAGCAACTGTGTTAGATTCTAGCCAGGTATTCTTCTTGTCCTCAAAGCACTGAAGTAAAGTAGTGACCTCTCTCCAACTGTGAGAGTCAAACACAGCATCTTTATATATTTTTCGTAGAAGGCTATGTCATGTATATTGAAAATACACTGACTTTTGCAACCACCTTCATTATTGACCCTAAGTAGATTTTTCTGTCCAACTTGATGATACACCCTGCCCTTCTGTTGTATACAGCTGTGTTGTGCCTTTGGGCTTGAAACAAGCTGCTAGTTTTGTGCTCTTATCTGTGAATTTCTTTCTCAACATGTATAGAAAACAACGACAACAAACTTTACAGATGTGTTTTGAATTGGTCACTAGATTTAGAGGCCAGACTGCATTATCTTCTTTATCTTTTTCATATTTTATCTAAACAACTAAAAACATACATCAGCAATAAGGTTGTTTGCTTTCTTATCATTTGTGTTTTCACTGAAGTGCCATTTTTTTTTATTTTCTCTCAAGAAATTTCCTTGGCAATATCCACTTGGCTGTTTTGAGGAGAACACCAAGATTAAGTCATTCCCCATCTTTCCTCACTAAGATTATTCATTTCCAGAATTGCTGTAAAGTTAGGCACGTGGCTCCTTTACATGAACATGTAGAACCATTCTTAGTTTATTAACCTAATTTACATATAGCTGAACAACTGAAAAATAAAGAAACCAGAACAAAGGGTCAGAAATTGTAGGATGGATAGTGGAGCATACAAAACACACACCAATTTATTGCTTGTTTTCTTAAATGGGTATACCATGTGATTCATCAAGACAACTGCAGTCGTGACATTAAAGATCCTTGATCACAGAAAACTAAAACAAATGCAATAACCAGGCAATAGTTTGGAATACTAAATGAATGTCAAAAAATGTGACAGCGACAAATGTTGCTTTCAAGGAAATGCCACTGATATACTTGCTAATGAAAGGTTTTACAGTTTTTTATTTCAAAACAAAAAAATAATATCCAAATTACAATAAATCAAAGGGCAAGAAAATGAGATTTATCTGTTGTCTATTGTCCAGAACCCCAGCGAAAATCTAATCAAAAATTGCAAGTTTTAGCTCATCTGTGGCAGGGAAGTCTTTGAGGTTTCATCCTTAACCCATGAGATTGGATCATATGTCAGAGAAGTTATAAAACTGAGTTAAGTCGAGGATGCCAAACTAATGTGCCGGACAGAATTAAATACACACTTCTCACTATGGAGAAATGTCTACACCCTTTGAAGTTCTCTGTGTTGTAATTGTGAGAAAGCAGAGAAAAACAGATTTTGAACTGGTGTTGAAATATGTAAGCCATTTTTATGGCAGGTACCTTCAGATCTGAATCAGTTTATAAAGCTGATCAAGGCACATGGGGACATTCAGTGTGAAGAGCCAGGGAAATGCATTCCTTCTCTCTTTGGGAAACTGTGTTTGAGGTCCAAGAGTGTGTCTACAATAAGTGCATAGCCAGGTCACGAAGGCCATCATTAGTCTAATTCAGCAAAAGTTTGTGGCAGAAACGGCATTTCCAAACTCTAGTTAACACTACGAAGCAAAATACACATACAGCTAAAGAATAAGTGAGTCCCCCTCTCATCTAAGCACCCCGATACCCACCATGCACCAACAGAAATGATGTGACATTGTAATCTTCCACATCATGGCTGTGATATCATCTAGACACAAACAATGTTGTCCAGCATAACAAGTTTTTCATGGTTATTCACTGTAAGCAAAAAAAAAAAAAAAAAAAAAAATCAGATACTGTGATAGGAAATCAAAATGGTGCCTGGATATAGGGTGACCATATCCAGTCAACTCAATAAGTCAGGACTCCACCCCCAAGGAGAAAAGGCATGAACCACAGGATGAAGTGCAGTAGGAAACGCTACGAATTCTAGTTGTCAGACTCTGCTGATAGGAGTGAAGAAGCCATGGGAAGCCAGATACTATCAATACTGAGGAGAAAGGGAAAGAATGAAAAAGCATGTATTTGCCTCCCATACTCACAAATTATGAATCCTCCCCACCCAGCTAGCTGCCCAGGGTTTTCCTCAACAGTCTTCACATACAGCTCGCAGTTTTGTCTCACTTAGAGCGAGAATAAGTCACACGGTAAAGCAGGACACAAGCTGTTTGTTGCACGTTTATGAAAATGGAATGCTCCACCGGCCTCTCATTATTGAATTGTTTTCTTATGGGTCACAATAGAGAGGAAAACGATGGCTTGAGTTTCAGGCGAGGGTGACTGGCCTGAGCCTGGCTCTGGAGTGAGTTGAGTTTTGCTATATTTTTTTAATCTTTATTTTTATAGAAATCATGTGTATATTATCTATTCTTCATTTTTTCTAATAAATATGTTTTAAATCAATGAATATTCATTGCATGGATACCAATAGTATATACTATGCTTTTGATAATGTGATATGGGTACAGAGTCCAGGACTATAATAATATCAGTGGATTAAAGTAAAACTTCCTTGTTTTATTCAAATGAAGTTTAATTGAAACTGTCAAGAAAGTAAATCCAGGGCCCTGTGAATGTGCATGAGTGATAATGAGGCAAAGTACAGCCTTTTCCTCTTCTATCAGCAATATTTACTCTGAATAATAGAGCTGCTTTCTACATAATATAGCTGCTTCCCGTATCACAAATAGAAAAAAAAAGCTAGATTAACAACTTAAGTCAGAAAGTGTAATTGAATTCTTTAGTATTCTCTGCCTAGTTTTCATCATCCAATTCACTTTCATCTTACAAGAAAATTACTTGGGTCAAAAGTCATTGCTTTTAGTCTCTAGGTATATTATGAGAACCAGGGTGTTAAGCTGAAAAGCCATTATCGGGTTTCTGATAAGGGCTTTTGTGATAGGAATTCTAATTTTTGTGTGGTCATAGTTATTAGTGAACACTGGAGGTTTAGGCTCTGGCTACTATTCTGGATAATTCAGTGGACCTGTATGACATCATGCAAGCCAGCAATGCACTTGAACATTTCCCTGTAGGATGAGTTTAACTTAGTCTGTGTAGAGCACATACTTGCTTGCTGCCTCCCAAGAATGCTTTCTCTTTCAGAGGTTTTCCAGGAAAAAAAAAAGTTTCTTGCTGAATAAAAGCAAATGCTAACTTTTATAAGAATTACACCTATTATTTAAAAGTCATCCACCTCCAAAAGGATTGATACAGGGTGATACTTCAACTTAATGACCCTCATCTTCCCCTAAGTATTGTACTACTTATGAATTAATCTTAAAATGAATGTTGACAGAACCTTAAATATACTCAATTTATCATTCATACATATATATATGTATGTATGTATATATGTATGTGTGTATATTATATATAAAATGACAGATGTATCCTGATTTGACTTGAGCCAAAATGGTTTTAGTCTCTCGGGCAATTATTGATAATTCATACGTAAAGCTTCATGTTTCATATCGGGTGATTTGGACAAGAACTAAAGGAAAGCAGAGCTCTTCAAATATGGAAAAAAACTTCACAGTGAAAATGGACCAATCTGTGGTTGGTTGTACACAGCAAAGTCTCACTTTTGATGTTCCCTCAAGATAACATAATTGGTTTTGCAGAAGATGAGACAGGCATTGTCCTGTTCCTTGTTCAGATACCGCACACCTTGTTTTGTATTTAGTTATGTATGTAGGATGATGCTAACTGGTGGGATTACATTGATTTGTCTCTTGACCCTAATGTCCTACACAAAGCTCTGTATGGAAGTTACGTAGCTATATCACCTCTTTCTTTATTTCTTTTATTAGCTGTCCTATGCTTAATATTACTACATTCCTAAAGAAATTAAACTTTCAGGAAATTTCAGCTAAAATTTATCTGCATTATTAGAGTACCCAATTTAGAGTATGCTGTCCCTGGAGGCTGACTGAAATTCTAGTGGCTCCTAATGCCCACTGTAATTTTTCATCTCAGTATATTACTGAGAAGTGTTGAATTGTGCAGCTAAGAGCTTGGGATGTTCTCTTTTGTCTAACCTGACACCTTAAATTGGAGCTAGATTTTGGGATTTTTTTTCTTTTTTTGTTTGTTGTTTTTGTTTTCTTTAAGGATAGGATTAGCTCAGACAGCCACATGGTGAAACATGATCGGGGCTAGAACATCAATCCTGCCCCCGAATATCTACCATCACAGTGTGGTGGTCTCTCACAGGCTTACAGACACTGCCATGAAGATTTCCATCTTCACAGTGACTTTGAAAACAAAAAGAGTATTCTATAAGGATGTGGAAACACAGGAGGCGAGGGGGAGGGTAAGAAAGAATGACAGAGTAACAAGAAACATTATATTCATGTATGCAAATATCATGAAATTCATTTCCTTTGACAAACTGATATACCATTATGAAAATAAAAGAACTCTAGAAAAGACATGCACTTATCTTCACCATTTATGTGATTATAATTTGTCAAGTAGATAAAAGGAAATGAAATATAGAAGAGGCAAATAATTTAAAGAATCGCTTTAAAGACTTATGTGAAAGTGTATGCTTCCCATAGGTGCACAGATTGATCTGTTTTAACTCTAAGTGGGTATATGCTATAACTAAGGTAATATATGTGTGTTAACGTCATTAAAATATAGAAACTATTCCTCACCGCAAATAGGATCTCATGGCTCCAGTAGGTCAAATGTCTTCCCTCCATGCTGTTTCACTTGTACCTGAGGCATGAGGTCAGAAGTCCACGTAAATTGAAACAGAGGAAGCTTCTTTTTCACTCAGTCAGATGAGTAACCTCCATCCTTTGTGTTGGCCTAGTGTGGTATCAATATCTTAATCATTTATGTTCCAATGAGACGTCAGTTTGCGTGCAAGTTGTTGACTGTTATAAATAAAGCTGTTTGCAATATTTTCTACAAATATTTGCATTCAATTATTTTAATTCCTCACGTGAAACACCCTGAATTAGCATCTACTGTGCCATGCAGAAAACGCCTGTTCAAAGTCATAGGATTCTAGAAAACTGGTTTGATTTCCAATCTGGCTGCAATTTTATATGACCACCAGTAATATAGGACAATTTGTGTTGTTCCTCTCTTCCCAGCACTGTGGGTCTTTATTTCTTCGATTCTAGTGGGTGGGTAAATCGTATGTAAGTGTGGTTTCGTTTTTGTTTATGGAGTGACTGAAATCACTGAGCATCATTTGCTCTGTAGCCACTCCCGGCCCCTTGATGTGGACCACGCCCACCTCATTGTGGACCTAGGGCCTTCCTAATTCTTTCTCTTCATCTCAGCCATGTTTCCTAATCAATCTCTATTCTTTCTGTTTCTCTTTGGAACTGCAGAAGCAATCACTGCCAGGGACCCAGCACCTGCCTACTTGCCTGGAAGCCAGTTAGGTTAACTGTCTACTCTTTTCCTTCCTCCATTCTAAATCTTGAGACTACTCTCAGACTTGCTTCTGCCCACCAGCCTAAGTCCCTCCTCCCAGTCACCTCCATCCCCTTGGATCTCAGCCCAGAGTGTTCCTAGTTTTGTTTTGTTTTGTTTTGTTTTGTTTTGTTTTGTTTTGTTTTGTTTTGTTTTGTTTGGTTTGGTTTGGTTTGGTTTGGTTTGGTTTGGTTTGGTTTGGTTTGGTTTGGTTTGGTTTGGTTTGGATTGGTTTGGTTTGGTTTGGTTTGGTTTTTTGGTTTTTCGAGACAGGGTTTCTCTGTATAGCCCTGACTGTTCTGGAACTCACTCTGTAGACTAGGCTGGCCTCGAACTCAGAAATCTGCCTGCCTCTGCCTCCCAGAGTGCTGGGATTACAGGTGTGCACCACCACTGCCCGGCCCTTCCTAGTTTTTCTTTGCTCTTTTTAAAAGTGACCAAAAAAATCTGTTACCTTATCTGGGTTCCAGTCAAGTAGGCAGCTGTGGGGTCCCTGGCAGTGACTGGTTCTGCAGTTCCAAGGAGAAACAGAAAGAACAGAGATTGGTAATTTGAAGAGTATTGATCATTGTTTCTTCAAGTATGTATGCTCTCCACTAAGATTCAAATTTCGCTTGTTTTGCTCACTGGATATTGTCTCAGATATCTATAATGAAGAAATTTAATTTATTGTATTATTTATTTTCATTGCCTGCTCCAAGTTTAAAGTAACTTCTGTTGACTTGTCTTCAAGTTTTAGCAACACACATACACACACACACACACACACACACACACACACACACACACACACACACACTATGTTATTTGGAATACCACCAGAGGTCTGGAAATTAGTAAGGGGTCATGGAGAGAGGTTTTCCCAGCAGAGGAAGATGGGATGTTCTAGTATGCAGGATTAAAGGGGAACTATGGAGCAATAGCGGATAAATTGAGGTGGGAAAGTGCAGGGCAGTGTAGAGAGGGAAAGAGAGTGATAACTAACACTGTAGACCTCAAAAGTCACATGGAAACTTAATGCTGTAAAAACTTTCTAAAATACATGTCTACATATACATGAAAAGATTTAAAATAGCACTATCCCTTAACAAGGTAACAATAACAGTTAGACTTCATGATGAAGAAAAAGCCCTTTCCCAAGAATGAGTCATTTCTTTTGAAGTTCAGAACCAGTGAGGTCGCAAAGTTCACCAAATACTACAGACTCTTTCCAGTCTTATGTTTTACCATGCATGACTTGATGGTAAGACTCTTCTGCTGAAGAATCTACCTACTTGAGTCATGGATCATGGAAGTATCACCCTGGTACTGTCCTAGAAACTTCGCCTCTTGCCCAGTGGCTTTAGTCGTTCTACAGCCATAGAAAGAGCTATGCATGCACTGGAGGAGAGAAGTAAGGGTCAATAAGACCTTATTGTGAGCCCAGCAATCTATAATAATGACTGGCCTGGTACAATAGTGACATGTCCATTACGCAGTAATCAACGACATTCTGATTAGATTTAAATCCTTCTTCTCAGGATGAAATGCATAGCCAGTACCATTATCAGACTGACAGCTTGTGGCTACACAGGTCACAGAGGAAAACCTACTACTTTAATGTTGCTGAATGGACATGATATTAACCTAATTCTTAATGACTTATTATTATACCCTTTGATTAAGACAGCTCTTAACTCATCCAAGAAGATTCTGTGTGAACTACATGATTATCAGCATTCCATGCCTCCTTTTAAGTCAAATTTCTTTTTTGCCTCAGTTCTTTCTGCTTCAATATATCAAATAACCTTGCCATAGCTTTGGCTGTTTAGTTTCTTCAGACTAGCATTAAATCTACTTCTTCCCTAAGAACTAGTTTTTCCCATTGTCCTTCAAAAGATTGACGTATTACATATCTATATATAATGTGCAATATATATTTAATAAAAAATAAAAATTTTTGAATAGTCATTTTCTTAGTTTCAAATGCTATGAATTTCCAAATTTACATGTGAATCCACAGTCTCTTTCCTAAACTTCAGACCTTTACCTATTTGGTTGGCATTAGTGCTTAGACAAAAGGAATTAATTCATGAATTATATTTTTAAAAATTGCTGTTTAAAAGCAATGGAAATTGACTACAACAATCAAGCAAGGCGAGGAATGATAAGACTGCTGTATTCCATTACAAGCAATTTAATGCCTTTTTAAAATTTATGTGTTCATCTCTTTTATGACAATTTAAAGACATTAAAAATAAATAATGCAAAAGGAAAAGAAAATGTCATCCTCTGTCATAAAAAATCAAATGTCGTATCACAAATGAAATGAGTCCAGGACCAATAGAAAACGTAGTATCTCAGAGGTTTGATTCCAACCATCTGAAGTCATACAATAAAACGTATATAGCCCTTTATTTCTAGGTTACTTTTCTAGTCAACTATAAACTTAAGCCTCTCTAGATTTTATTTAAAAGTATGTTATAAGCTACATTTTATGAGAAGGAAACATAAAATGTTTACATAGTCTACTGGTAAATTTACAAAAAAAAAGTTTTCTTTTTTAAATAAAATATGACTTAATAATGAAATTGGATCATATAATTAAATTGAAAATACCACACTACATTAAAAACACAGTAATTATATCTATATGTATGCACATACATACAGTGGCCATGAATTTAAGAGAGAGAGAGAGATGGGATGGGGTACATGGGCCTAGGTAAACAATGGGTCCAAATATAACCCTCCCTTCCTCAAGTTGACTTTTTCAGGTTAATTTATACTCTGTCACAGCAATAAGAAACTATGTAAGACTATATTCTTTGAATAACTGCTTTTCAACAGCTTCCAAACAGTTCTTGTGCTTAGTTATGAAGATTGTCTGTGTATGGCATGGCTCTATAAAGACAAAAAAAAGGTGTTAAATACAGACATTTAAAAAATAATTTTTAAAAAAATCTCATGACGATGTTCATCAAACTACACACTCTGGGAAAAAAGTTAAATAACTTAACACTATCAAATTTTATAAAAATTTACAGTCTTCAAAATTAAATATTATATATTTTAGTTGCTTTAGATGATATATATGGATATTTATTATTTTACACTATATATTAGTATAAATTTATCTAGCACAGTAGATTGGTATCTTATAGGTTTTTATATATTTGGGGTTTTTTTATTGAGTATCTTCTTCATTTACATTGCCAATGGTAAAACCTTTGCCAATTTTCCCCCTTCCAAAAGCCCCCCTCCCCAAAGATTCCCTACCCTTCCTCCCACCCCCTGCCTCCATGTATATGCCCCTCTACCTGACACACTCACACCTCACACACACACACACACACACACACACCCAGCCCCGTCTGTTTCCCTTTGTTGGGGCCTCTATTGAGCCTTTACCTGACCAAAGACTACTCCTTCCACTGATGCCCAACAAGGCATTCCTCTGCCACATTTTTGGCATGTGTGCCCCTTGGCTGATGGTTCAGTCCCTGGGAGTCTTGGGGTGTCTGGGTGTCCAAAGTCATTGTTCTTCCCATGGGGCTGTAAACCCCTTCAGCTCCTCCAGACCACCCTCAAGATCATCCATTTGGGACCCCAAGCCCAGTCCAATAGTTGGTTGCTAGTTTCTGCCTCTGTATTTGTAAGGCTCTGGCAGGGCCCCTCAGGAGACAGCCATGGCATGCTCCTTTTGGTACACGCTTCTTGTCATAGTGTCGGGGTTTGGTGACTGTTTATAGGATGAATCCCTAGGTAGGTCAGTTGCTGGGTGGCCTTTACTTCAGACTCTGCTCAACACATTGCCTCCCTTATTGCTCATGTGAGTATTATGTTCCCCTTTTCAGAGGAACCATAGCACCCTCACTTAAGTCCTCCTTCTTCTTGAGCTTCCTGTGCTGGGTGAATTGTAAATTGTTTATTTTGAGCTTTTGGACTAGCCATCCACTTATTAGTGAGTGCATACCATGTGCGTTCTTTTGTGACTGGGTTACCTCGCTCAGGATGACACTTAATAGTTCCATCCATTTGCCTAAGAATTTCATGAATTCATTGTTTTTAGTAGCTGAATAGCACTCCATTGTGTATATATACCACAGTTTCTGTATCCATTCCTCTGTTGAGGGACATCTGGGTTCTTTCCAGCTTCTGGCCATTATAAATAAGGTAGCTATGAACATAGTGGATCATATGTCCTTATTACATATAGGAACACCTTCTGGGTATAGTATAGCTGGGCCCACAGGTCTATGCCTAATTTTCTGAAGAATCACCAAACTGATTTCCAGAGTGGTTTTAGCAGCTTGCAGTCCCACCAACAATTGAGAAGTTGTCCTCTTTCCCCAAATCTTCTCCAGCATCTGCTGTCCCCTGGGTTTTTCATCTTAGCCATTCTGACTGTTGTAAGGTGGAATCTCAGTGTTGTTTTAATTCACATTCCCCTGATAACTAAGGATGCTGAACATTTCTTTAGGTGCTTTAGAGCCATTTGAGTTTCCTCAGTTGAGAATTCCCTGTTCAGCTCTGTACCCCATTTTTAATAGGGTTATTTGGAGACTAACTTCTTGAGTTCTTTGTATACATTGGATATTAGCCCTCTATCAGATGTAGGGTTAGTAAAGATTTTTTCCCAATTTTTTGGTTGCCATTTTGTCCTATTGACTATGTCCTTTGCCTTACACAGAGAGTCCCAGAGCCCCTCTGCTCAGGGACTCACGACCCAGCAACCTCCAGTTCGCACCTTCTACCCCTCCTTCCTCCCCCATCACCACCCCTTTCCGTTGGATGTGGGATACCTGTGACACATCTGGCACAGAGAGGACACCACTTCCTAATACTCTCTAGAGGACCGATAGGGGCAGGGTATTAGAGAACCTACAGGAGCATGGCATTCGAGAATTGGGAGGAGCAGGGCATTCGACAGTCTGCCACAGGGGAGACCCCATCGCCTGATACTTCCTGGAGAATCAGCTGTTTGCAGGGCATTGGACAGAAAGAGAATCCCAGGAGTACAGAAACACAGGCCTGCAGGATAGAGAAGATAGTGTCAGCAAGACCAGCTAACACCAGAGATAACAAGATGGCCAAAGGCAAATGCAAGATCATTACCAACAGAAACCGAGGCAACATGGCACCATCAGAACCCAGCTCTCCCACAACAGCAAATCCTGCATACTCCATCACATCAGAAAAGCAAGAACCAGATTTAAAATCACATCTCATATCGCTGATTGGGGACTTCAAGAAGGACATAAATAACTCCCTTAAAGAAATACAAGAGAATATGGGTCAACAGGTAGAAGAACAAAAATCCCTTAAAGAAAGACAAGAGAATATGGATCAAAAGGTAGAAGCCTTTAAAGACAAAACACAAAAGTCTCTTAAAGAAATATGGCTCAACAGGTTGAAGCCCTTAAAGAGGCAATACAATAATCTCATAGGGAATTATGGGAGAACATGGGTCAATATATATTTGTATTTATTGTGAATTTCAAAATAGTTTTATCTACATTTTGGTAATCTCTATGATGTAGTTAAAAAGTTCACATGGGAACTTAATTCTGCTCCTCCAGAGGAGCAGAAAAGGCTTTTAAGTTATAAGCATGTCTCCAAGAACTTGTCATGAGGTTTTAAAACCTTGTTCAGTTATAAAAGTCTTCCTATAAAAAAATTCCACACACATATTCACACCTACATTTACAATCTAGGAATTGGCTAGTGAACTCATGAATATTGGAAAACCTACTTATTGCCACTTCACTAAACCAGAGAACTTCCTAACTGCACTAGTTATCTGTGCTTATACCCTGAGAGAAGGATAATCGTTGCTCTTCATCAGGGAAACTTCTCATTACAACAAACAGAGACCACTTCAGAAAACACAACCAAGCAAAATGCGAAGTTGTAGCTTTCAGCACCAACAAAGTCAGCCACAAAAACCAAAGAGGAGTGGAAAGACTATGAAACCAAGGGAGCAGGGAGTTTGCTGTGTGCTGTGTCTCCTAGTAATGTCAGAAGCTATAGTCATAAAGTTTCATAAATTTGACTTTCTACATATGAACAGAACAGTAAAAGAAGTATACACTACTAAAGGAGATGAAGACGCCCAAGAGGTGTCAGCCTTGCACACAGAACTGCAGACAACTAAAGGGAGCTTAGAGCAGAACAAAGCCTTCTCTGGGGAGGAGCACAACAATGGGTTATCCCAAACAAATTGGTCAGCAATTAAAACATACATACAAGTAACAGGGCACAGACTGATCAGGGTACATATATGTATTTGTGAATATATGTACATACATATATTGTGTAACAAAAAGTAGTGGAAAAAAGAGACCATGAACTTGGTATAGAGCAAGGAGAGTCATATAGGGTGATTTGGAGGGAGGGAGAAAGGGGTGAAATGATTTCATTATAGTGTAACCTCAAAAAATAACAAAAATTTACAGAGAAATGATAACAGATGCTGGCATAGATGTGGAGAGAAGGGAACACTTATTTATTGCTTGTGGAATTACACATGAGCAGAGCCACTATAGACATTGATGTGGAGATCCCTCACAAACCTACAAATAGATCTACTGCATGAAGCACATATATCTCCAAACTACTTAAGTACTTGTTCATCAATATGTATTTTTGTCATTTTCCCAAAAGCCAGGAAATGGAAACATCCTACATGTCCATCAAATAATGAGTGAATAATCAAATTGTGGCTTGTTTACACCATGGAATACTGTTCATCTGTTGAAATAGGAAATTCTGAAAGTTATGACTCAATGAATGGATAGATCTAAATCAACTAATTTGAGAGAATTAACATAGATTCAGAACAACAAATGTTTATCTGTGGATGTTAGTTTTGGATAGTCAGATATGTATTTCTTGAAATGCCAACATAGGTCAGGAAATCAGTAATAGGCCATGGAGTGTTTGGCTATCAAGGAATAGGAGGGAAAAAAGTTATATAAATGCTTAAAGAAGATTAGTGGAACACAAAGGGTTAAATTGAGGTGGAAGAGGGGAGTATAGTGTAGATGAGAGAATACAGGAAGGGTTAAATAATAATAAAGATATTTCAAAAATAGTCATATGAAAGCCTACCATTCTAACATTGTAAATATTTTCCATATCTGTATATAAATACATGAATATAATATATATATATAAAACCATAAATTATAAGAGGTAAAATAGTGTTTTTCTATAATAGAGGGATAATATTCCTACTAGACACCATGGGCTACCAAAAAATGTATAGCCCAATGTCAGGAATGGGCTGCCTCTATTAGAATTATTAGCCAATAGGTTACTATAGACTGCCAAATATTACAAGTTATTGCCTTTGCTCTTGATTACTCTCCATAACTTGAAGACATGTTCCTATGGCCACAGAACAAGGAGAAAAGTCTGAGCCTTGTAGTGTATCTATATCTAGCCTGTCAACTGAATGGTGAGAGAAATATTCACAAAACCAAAAAGAAAATAATGTTCCTGGATCATGGTGTTTCTGGAACTTTGCATAAACACATAGAGGGATAATTTGAGAATGATACAGGAGAGTATAGCGAATCATATTCTTTTCTCTATAATCTGAAACTATTGGCTTTATCACAATGTGAAGAACTTGCCGAATCAGTTTCAACTCTGAATAGGAAGAGTGCCTTGGGAATGCTGTCAGACATGCGTCCTTATCACCTTAAGTGGCCATTTAAGAACAGAACAGGTTGTGTTTATAAGTCATGAAGTAATTCGTCCATGATTTTAAAGTTCTAAATTCATGAGATTTCCATGTATAAGTCGTGTCTTATTGAGTCACATCTTTTTTTTAAAAAAAAATGTATAACCAACTTAAAACATCTTTAAGAAAGTGAGATCTGAATACACTGTCTGCATTAGAGGTCTGCAAGGAACAGCTACAAAAGAACAAGCAAATCCCCAAACTGAATTTATAAGTGTGATGTCCTAAAATGGAAAATTCTATCTACATTGCCAAGCGAAACAGCTATTTCAGTCACAGCTAAAGAAGAGAGAACCTTTATTGCCCTCTTAGAGCAAAGCCAAATTTCTTCATTCCAACTGTGGATGAGATTTAACAAACAAGGCTTTCAAAGGCAACATAACATGTGAAATGTGATTAATTATAAGAAATGGTATTGTCCAAATGAAATTATCACAAATTAGATGCAAGTCAATTAGTCTTAAAAGGATAGCATAATATTTAACTAAGTGTTTTAGCTTGCTATGCTATTACATATTTCTTGTAATGTGTTTATATTTCTTAATTCTATATGGGTTATGGGTTTTTATGGCATAAAGATTGAACTAAAGAAAATATTGTACTGGTATATAATATCATCTTGGCTAACAAAACTACTTCAATATACATAACACATTTTAAAAAGCAATACAATGTCATTTTTTTGCCCTTAGTAGATTTAAGAAGTGCTTGCATTTCAGCTGCAAGCTCTCAACAATTTATTCAGGAATTTGTTGGCTATTCTTCTTGGGAATGACTGCCAACCCATTGGCAAGGCTTTTCATTTTTTTGATCCTTGTACCACAGACTCGTTCTTTACACTGGTAAATCCTCAAGCACCAAAGCACACATTTTAGCAATATGTACACAACACAGGCATGACAGAAGATGCCTTAATCCCAGCAATTGAGATGCAGAGGCAGGAGGATCTTTATGAGTTTGAGGCCAGCCTGGTCTATATAATAAGCCCCAGACAATAGGGACTACTTTGTGAGACCTTGCCTTATAAAGGTAATAAAATGCATTAAAATATTTAGGATTAAAAGGAAAAGACATTACAACAAATGACTTTTAAAATATGAATAAATTGATGTCTTTAAATTAGTAATAAATATCCAATTATTGCAGTGTATCTTGACCTCTGTACTACTATTCGGTGATGAATGCCAACAATATTTTTAAAGGCTCTAGAGCTCAAAACCAAGGGGTGTTGCCTGCCTTATTCAATGGTAGATTCCATAGGCAGTTAAGAAAGCAGCACTGCCGCTGTATAGCCATGATGGAGACAATATAAGGGTAATGTGTGTTTGGTTTAGCAGAAGCAAATGCCAGTGGGATACAGGTGCTTATGATTGAGTGAAAGGATGTTTCCTTTCAGCGTTTACCGTGGACTAAGCACATTCCTAGGAACTGAGGATAATTAGTTTAGCTGGGTATATAAGACAGGTTTTTGTTGTTGTTGTTGTTGTTGTTGTTGTTATTGTTGTTGTCATTTTGAGACAGGGTTTCTCTGTGTAGCTCTGGTTGCCCTGGAACTCACTCTGTAGACCAGGCTGGCCTCAAACTCAGAAATCTGCTTGCCTGTGCCTCCCAAGTTCTGGGGTTAAAGGCATGCACTACCACTGCCCCACCTTAGGTTTTTCGTGATTACTGAAGTAGTGGAGAGAATGATAGTATATTCACAACTGAGGAGCAATATGGCAAACTATGGCTCTGACCTATATCATCTGATATCAAGGCACACACACTTCAGTTTCTTGCATCTAGCCTGTGTACATCTTGAAGCCAAGCTTCGTATGAAGGCCAGTTGCTGAAAATTAAATCTTGCTTTTAAGAATGAAAAGAGCTAAGGATAAACAAAGACTAAATTCTTATAGTCCTTATCTATGCTGGTGGTAATGGTAGCATCAGGTTTAAGGAAAATATCCTTTCATTCTAGATGTGATTAATAGACATGAAAGAGGAAGTTGAACTTAGGTCATATTGGTAAGGTTACAAAGCCAACACCTGACCAATTCAGATGTAGATGCTTGGATCCAACCATCAGACTCAGCTCAGGGATCCTGGTGGGGGAGTTGTTGGAAAGACTGGAGGAGCTGAGGGCAATTACAGCCCCATAGGAAGAACAATATCAGCTGGCCAGACCACCCAGTGCTCCCATGGAATAAACCACCAACCAAGGAGTTGGGAGGGATCCATGGTTCCAGATGCATATATAGCAGAGCATGGCTTTGTCTGACATAGATGGGAGGGGACTCCTGTGGTCCTGTGGAAGTTTGATGCCCCAGCACAGAGGAATGCTGGAGGTATATGGTGGGAGAGGTGGGTGGATGAGGGATCACCCTCGTAGAGGCAAATGGGAGGGAGGAGAGGGAAGTTGTGGGATGGGGGCCTTGTCGAGGGGTAACAGGGAAGTTGGATATCATTTGAGATGTAAATGAATGAAATGATTAATAAAAATTAAAAATAAGCAAATGCTCTTTAAAACTGGCACTTCTGTATCATGTTCTTAATCCCCCTTTTGGTTATCTTAACAAAATGTGAGATTAAAATTCTACTATAATGTAGTATATTGAGCAAGGTTTATTTTCAGCTTCATTAACAGACTGTGCTGGGTGATTTTGTGTCAAATTGACACAATCTAGAGTTATCTGAGAAGAGGACATCTCAATGAAGGAACTGCCTCTATAATATACAGCCATGGGAGATTTTCTTAATTACTGATTTGTAGGGAGGACCCAGCCCACTGTGGCTGGTATCATCCTATTCTGGTAATTCTAGGTTCTATAAGAAAGCAGGCTGAGACAAAGATGGATCAATTCACATTCTTCTGCATGCTGACCTCCAGTTGAACCAGCACCATTTGTTGAAAAGGCTATCTTTTTTCCATTGGATGTTTTCAGCCTCTTTGTCGAGGATCAAGTGGCCATAGGTGTGTGGGTTCATTTCTGGATCTTCAATCCTGTTCCATTGATCCTCCTGCCTGTCACTGTACCAATACCATGCAGTATTTAACACTATTGCTCTGTAGTATTGCTTGAGGTCAGGGATACTGATTCCCCCAGATTTTCTTTTGTTGCTGAGAATAGTTTTAGCTATCCTGGGTTTTTTGTTGTTCCAGATGAATTTGATAATTGCTCTTTCTAACTCTGTGAAGAATTGAGTTGGGATTTTGATGGGTATTGCATTGAATCTGTATAGTGCTTTAGGCAAAATGGCCATTTTAACTATATTGATTCTACCAATCCATGAGCATGGGAGGTTTTCCCATTTTTTGAGGTCTTCTTCCATTTCCTTCTTCAGAGTCTTGAAGTTCTTGTCATACAGATCTTTCACATGTTTGGTAAGAGTCACCCCAAGATACTTTATACTGTTTGTGGCTATTGTGAAGGGGGTCATTTCCCTAATTTCTTTCTCAGCCTGCTTATCCTTTGAGTATAGGAAGGCCACTGATTTGCTTGAGTTGATTTTATAACCTGCCACTTTGCTGAAGTTGTTTATCAGCTGTAGGAGCTCTCTAGTGGAGTTCTTTGGGTCACTTAGGTAGACGATCATGTCGTCTGCAAATAATGATAGTTTGACTTCTTCCTTTCCAATTTGTATCCCTTTGACCTCCTTATGTTGTCGAATTGCCCGAGCTAGTACCTCAAGTACAATATTGAAAAGATAAGGAGAAAGGGGGCAGCCTTGTCTGGTCCCTGATTTCAGTGGGATTGCTTCAAGTTTCTCTCCATTTAGTTTGATGCTGGCTACTGGTTTGCTGTATATTGCTTTTACTATGTTTAGGTATGGGCCTTGAATTCCTGTTCTCTCCAAGACTTTAAGCATGAAGGGATGCTGAATTTTGTCAAATGCTTTTTCAGCATCCAATGAAATGACCATGTGGTTTTGTTCTTTGAGTTTGTTTATGTAGTGGATTGTATTGATGGATTTCCGTATATTGAACCAACCCTGCATTCCCGGGATAAAGCCTACTTGATCATGGTGGATGATCAAATCCAAAGGGATCAAGGACCTCCACATAAAGCCAGACACTCTGAAGCTAATAGAAAAGAAACTGGGGAAGACCCTTGAGGACATTGGTACAGGGAGAAAGTTTCTGAACAGAACACCAATAGCGTATGCTCTAAGAGCAAGAATTGACAAATGGGACCTCATAAGGTTACAGAGTTTCTGTAAGGCAAAGGACACCATCAAGAAGACAGATCGGCAACCAACAAATTGGGAAAAGATCTTCACCAATCCTACATCAGATAGAGGGCTAATATCCAATATATATAAAGAACTCAAGAAGTTAGACTCCAGAAAACCGAACAACCCTATTAAAAAATGGGGTACAGAGTTAAACAAAGAATTCTCACCTGAAGAACTTCGGATGGCAGAGAAGCATCTTAAAAAATGCTCAACTTCATTAGTCATTAGGGAAATGCAAATCAAAACAACCCTAAGATTTCATCTTACACCAGTCAGAATGGCTAAGATTCAAAATTCAGGAGACAGCAGGTGTTGGAGAGGGTGTGGAGAAAGAGGAACACTCCTCCACTGCTGGTGGGGTTGCAAATTGGTACAACCACTCTGGAAATCAGTCTGGCGGTTCCTCCGAAAACTGGGCACCTCACTTCCAGAAGATCCTGCTATACCACTCCTGGGCATATATCCAGAGGATTCCCCACCATGTAATAAGGATACATGCTCTACTATGTTCATAGCAGCCCTATTTATAATTGCCAGATGCTGGAAAGAACCCAGGTATCCCTCAACAGAAGAGTGGATGCAAAAAATGTGGTGTATCTACACAATGGAGTACTATTCAGCCATTAGAAACAATGAATTCATGAAATTCTTAGGCAAATGGATGGAGCTAGAGAACATCATACTAAGTGAGGTAACCCAGACTCAAAAGGTGAATCATGGTATGCACTCACTAATAAGTGGTTATTAACCTAGAAAACTGGAATACCCAAAACATCATCCACACATCAAATGAGATACAAGAAGAATGGAGGAGTGGTCCCTGGTTCTGGAAAGACTCAGTGAAACAGTATTTGGCAAAACCAGAACGGGGAAGTGGGAAGGGGTGGGAGGGAGGACAGGGGAAGAGAAGGGGGCTTATGGGACTATCGGGGAGTGGGGGGCTAGAAAAGGGGAAATCATTTGAAATGTAAATAAATTATATCGAATAAAAAAAAAGAAAGAAAGAAAGCAGGCTGAGTCCTCTGGAAGTGTCATGCCCAGATTTCTGAGGAACCGCCAGACTGATTTCCAAAGTGGTTGCACCATCTTGTAATCCCACCAGCAGTGGAGGAGTGTTCCTCTTTCTGCACATCCTCACCAACACCTGCTGTCTCCTGAGTTTTCCACCTTAGCCATTCTGACTGGTGTGAGGTGAAATCTCAGGGTTGTTTTGATTTACATTTCCCTAATGATTAATGATTTTGAACATTTCTTAAGGTGCTTCTCAGCCATCCGAAGTTCTTCATGTGAAAATTCTTTATTTAGCTCTGTACACCACTTTTTAATAGGATTATTTGGTTATCTGGGTTCTACCTTCTTGAATTGTTTGTATATATTAGATATTAGCCCTCTGTCAGATTTAGGGTTGGTGAAGATCCATTCCCAATTTGTTGGTTGACGTTTTGTCCTTTTGACAGTGATCTTTGCCTTGCAGAAACTTTGTAGTTTTATGAGGTCACATTTGTCAATTCTTGATCTTAGAGCATAAGCTATTGGTGTTCTGTTCAGGAACTTTCCCCCTGTGCCCATGTCCTCAAGGGTCTTCCCCAGTTTCTTTTCTATTAAGACCTCTCCTGGGCTATACCACTCCTGGGCATATACCCAGAGGATTTCCAGGCATGCAATAAGGACACATACTCCACTATGTTCATAGCAGCCCTATTTGTAGTAGCCAGAAGCTGGAAAGAACCTAAGTGTCCCTCAACGGAAGAATGGATACAAAAAATGTGATATATTTACACAATGGAGTACTATTCAGCCATTAGAAACAATGAATTCATGAAATTCTTAGACAAATAGATGGAGCTGGAGAACATCATACTAACTGAGGTAACCCAGTCTTAAAAGATCAATCATGGTATGCACTCACTGATAAGTGGATATTAGCCTAGAAACTTTGAATACTCAAGACATAATGCACATATTAAATGATGTCCAAGAAGAACGGAGAAGTGGCCCCTGGTTTTGGAAAGACTCAGTGCAGCAGTATAGGGAAAACCAGAACAGGGAAATGGGAAGGGGTAGATGAGGGAACAGGGGGAGGGAAGAGGGTTTATGGGACTTTCGGGAGTGGGGAGCCCAAAAAGAGGAAATCATTTGAAATGTAAATAAAGAATATATTGAATAAAAAAAAAAAAGAAAGCAGGCTGAGCAAGCCACAAGGAGTAAGCCAGTAAACAGCATTCCTCCATGACTTCTGCATTAGCTCCTGCCTCCAAGTTCCAGCCTTCTTAAAAAATTTCTAGTCCTGACTTCCTGCAATTATGAATATGGAATTGAAAACCAAATGACTTGCTTGCGGTTGTAGTGTTTCATCAAGGCAATAGAAACCATAGACAATGCTAAAACCAAATAATCAGCATTTGAGAAGTCACAGATAGTGCCTGTTCTGGATATGAGAGGGCCTGAATTCAGGTGCCTGTGATTACTGTGGAAAATAAAAATATAGAAAAGTTTGGCATGGCAGGCAAAGTGCTGGACAGACAAAGAGGACTCTTGGGTCTTCTGGATAAATTGGAAATCTACAGGTTCAGTGAGAGAGTCTGTCTTTTAATAGAAAAATAAATAAGCAAACAAACAAATAAATAAATAAATAGCCACATAATTAATTAAATAATTAAATAGTACCCAGTGTTAATCACTTCAGGTTCCACAAACAAGTTCACACACACGCAGATACACATGAAACCACATACACAACACAAACAATCACACATTGATTTTATTGTCCATGGGCATTTGTGTGTGTGTGTGTGTGTGTGAGTAGCACAAAGGATGGTTGTCTGAAATAATGCAAGTGGGTCCTGCTTCTGTAGAAGAGAAAGGAATGTCTATAGACATCAGAGGAAAACAACTCAGTGAGATGCGGTTATGGTGGGGAATTTAGGAGTGAATGCTATTTTACCAGGTGCGCACCAAGAGAACACCATGAACAATAGATAAGGGCAGACATGCTCTGGGAACTCTCAAAGGGCTGTCTACGGCATGAAGTATTATCAGAGAATTAAACAGAGGTCAACTTTGGAAAAAGCACAATGGGTTCTGATCATAGACAGGTTTGATGTTCTGCCAAGCCTTTGATGCATACACCTATCCATCATCTCTTATAAGGAAATGACCTGATGTCAGTTTTAAGCAGAGAGACCAGTTAGGTTGCTGTAGTGGCAAGTGTGATGTTTCTGAGAAAGGGACAATGGCTACAGAGTTGAAAATTACTGCACTTACTACAGAGATAATTTATGCTCAGATTAAAAAGTCGTTATATTCAGTAGGCTTCTGGAGTAAATAGAGAAGCTGGAGGCATCACTTTTTATGCATTAAATCAGATGTTGGAGTATCAGGCCTGTGCTAACCATGATGAAACACAAAGAGTGAAGACAACGGCAGACTTATTTTGATATATCTTAGGTTTGCCGTATGACCAAAGCATTCATTCGATACTCCTAGACATAGCTTGTGATGTAAATATGGAACTTCTGAAAGGGCCAAGACTAGAGTCATATATCCTCTGGGAACCATTTGGGAAGTGAGAGTAAAATCAGTTAAGAAAGGAATGTCACAGAGAACATCAATCAACAGATCACCTATAATAGCATTCCATGGAGCAATCGTGACCTTTGTAGACTAGCTGCAAGTTTTTTAAAGTTTAACTAAAAGACAGATAAGCAAAAAGAAACATTAGAAGACTCATTAAGTTATGGTTTTTAAAAATATGCTCTACTGCTTTTTCTGGGACCAGATTAAAGTCAGGCTTTCTTTTTTTCTTTTTTCTGTGTATTTTTATTTCTCTTTCAGATGAAGACAAGTGTGTTATTTTATCAGTTCTTACATTTTAGGAATATAATATCACAAAGAAAGACACTATTTACATTTCACTGGTAAGCAATGCCTTGCACACAGTAGGGTTTCAGTTTATATCTGGAGTGGGCATGAATGAAAACGTGTGAATAATGACTGAATCACACCTTGATGCCTTGTGCACAGTAGGGTCTCAGTTTATGACCTGTAGTGTACATAAATGAAAAAGTGTGAATAATGACCAAGTCACACCTTTCGAAGGATGCCTTGCACACACTAGGGTTTCAGTTTGTGCCTGTAGAGCATATAAATGAAAACATATGAATAGCAACTGAGTCACACCTTTCACATGTCTCTGAAAACAAACTCTTCTGGATACATTATTCCTGGGTATTAGAAATTTATTTTTTCTACCGTTATATCATTGGTTTTCAAGTATTCTAATTATAATCAAGTGAGAGAAAGAAAGGATATTTTTGTAATGAAACTACCTTCTTAAAATTTGGTCCTACATATTCTTTGAGAATGGCATATGTGTGCATAATATACTTTGATGATATTCAGACTTTCTCACTGATCTCCCTCACCAATACCTCTCCCAACTTCATGTCAGACTATTTTTTAAGTAACTGACTGAGTCCAGGAGTGCTACTTCTCTATCTTTATTTAAAGAAATGCTTTTATTTCATGAAAGAAAACCTTATTGCTCTTCTGTGATACAGGGCATTAATAGGATAACTGGGAGGAGTCCTGATGAGATTCCAATAATGATGGTGTCACAGAGGACCCTGATCTTGAATCAGATCAATGACTCGTCACAATAAACATTTGCCAATGAAGATATGTGGACAGATAAATATACCACGGGACATGCTAACATACTACAGCTTCCACGGTGAGATGATGATGAGGATGTGTGTGTGTGTGTGTGTGTGTGTGTGTGTCTGTCTGTCTGTATGTATGTATGTATGTATGTATGTATGTATGTGTGTGTGTGTATGTATGTCAGTGGGTATGTGGTATTTTATTATGACAGGGATGTTGCAAGGGCAAAGGACAGACATGAGGGGTTATGGAAGTGAGCAGGACTTGGGAACCTGATGAGAAACTCACAAAGACTTCCATACTCTGCTTATTTCCACGCTAGATGTATTTAATCAACTCAATCTGACATGTTCACTGTCTCAGTTACCTGACCAAGATATAAGTAAATTTAATGAATTTACTTCTAAAATTTGTGGTTCCTAAGAACCATTTATATGCTGGGAGACACTAACCCATCTTTTATTAAATTTGGGAGAACTAGCCCCAAGAACTTCAAATAAAGCTTATTAGATTGAAATCTCCTTGAGGGCTATAATTGTGTGTCCCCTGTGTTAGAATTCAATCAACAAGCCTCTAGATTGAAAGGGTAACTATTCTCATGCATTTTAATAACCATTGCCAAGTGAAACTAAGAGTGTAATGTCACACTGCTGTTCTGAATTACTACCTTCATGTATATCCATGTATCACTACGCTTATATTTCTTTGAATACTTCTAGGTATTTTTGTGGTTATTGGAATGTAATCTACAACACTCAATGAGAAAACTCTTTATTTTGGAAAAGTAGCTCATGATTGTACATCAGTAATAGGGAAGTCTGTTGAATAGTATTTACTTTGGAGCCAATTCTATCAATAACAATGAAAATTCTAGGGTAGAAAACTTCATATTTTTGGACAGCCTAATTTTCCTACCATGAACTTGTTCCTGTAGTACATATATTTAATTTTTTATATTCACATATAAATGCCAGAATTTATATATTACATAATGACATGGAGATTTATTTTCATTTGATAGTAGCCCTCTAGTTCTGATCCAAACTAAATAAAATCCATGGCTTATACCCTGGGAAATGAAACTGCATGTGTTTCCCCATCTTACTGAGATATTTCAGTAGCTTAATGGATAACACAAGTTATTCTAATGAAGTCCAAGTAGATTGTGCCATTGTCTTTGGGATTTTGACATTTTCATAATGAATCAAAGCTTAGGGATTTGGTTCTCACTTAGTCTTTTGGTTAATACTGAATTCTTAAATATGATCAAGAAGTTGATTTTACATTTGAACATGCACTGCAGTTGCAAGAAACCATGCTTCCTAAATTATATGTTTTTTTTAAGCCTTCCTCGTGTCTGGACGAAATCATTTCCATAAAGTCTTGTGTTCGTCTTAGAGCAGCTGAACAATCTGTGTAACACTGTCCTCAGGGCTCAGCAGTCTCTCACCTTTGCATCTTTGGTTCTTTCTCCTTTTTCACGTTGCATCTTAACTACTAATTCCAAGGGACTCCTTCTAAAGGATTTGCATAATGTCTGCTACAATGATAGCTATCTCAGATTCTTTCATATACCTTTAATACCTTATCCCATGTGATACCTAGTAATAAGCTCGAACCTTAATTTTCTCAACTAGTAAAACATTGTTGACTCTTTGTGCTTTTGACTCTTGGCAGGTAATTCACACATTGTTGACTAAAAAATTTCAAGTTATTCCCTTTTCGGCACTATGAGATATTGTGAAAGTGGATACGGCCCAATTCACTCCCTCCATCCATCCACCTCCAATGTCTATTTTATTTCCACTTTAGGGTGAGATTCATGCATCCTCCCTATGCTCCTCCTTGTTACTTAGTTTCTTTGGCTCTGTGGATTATAGCAAAGTTATCCTGTACTTTATGACTAATATCCACTTGTAAGTAAGCACATTCTATGTGTGTCTTTAAGGGTCTGGGTTACCTCACTCAGGAAGATAGTTTCTTGTTCCATTCATTTGCCTAAAAATTGCATGTGGATTTACTTTTAATAGTTGAGTAATATTTTATTGTGTAAATGTGCCAAATTGTACCTATTCTTTGGTTGAGAGGCATTGTAGAAGAGTGCAGAAAGAAGAATTGAAGGAACCATAGAGAATCAAGGATACCACAAGAATATCTAAAGTGTCAACTAACCTGGGCCTATGGGGGCTCACAGAGACTAGACCACCAACCAAAGAACAGGCATGGGCTGGATATGTGTAGCAGATGTGCACCATTGTCTCCATGTGGGTCCCCTGTTAGGTGGAGCAGGGGCTGACTTTAACTGTGTTTCTCTGTTTGCATCCCTTTCCCCTAGCTAGGCTGCCTTGTTGGGCCTCGGTGGGAGAGGATGTGCCTAGTCCTGCTGCAAAATGGTATGCCAGGGCAGGATGGTACCCATGCAGGGCCTTTCTTTCTCAGAGGAGAAGGAGAGGGAAAATGGGGAGAGGGGCATGTGAAGATGGGACTGAGAGGGAGGGAGCTGTGATCAGGATAGATTAATTAAGTAAATGAATTAAGGAGAAAATAAAGACAATCAGCTAACTTAAAAATGAATATGGAAGGTAAAAGAAAGAGTAGATCATTTTAATGCATGTAATTATATACTGATATAAACAAGCCTTTAAGGTTAAAAATATTCAGTGACTCACAAAGCAGAATTCTTTTTCTCCCACGTGGCAGTTTTATTGATTCTCTGGGAGTATCGCATCACGTATTCCAATCTCAATCCTTGCCTAGTCTGCCCCACCCCACCTCCAGAAGAAGTAAAAAATATAAATAGGAGAAAAGAAAGATTTAAAAAATATCACCCAAGTCCACTTTATGTTATGTATATACTCACTTGAGCATGATCAAACTCTCAGTGGCCTGCCCCTTAAATACAGTTGAGTCCTTCTGTCCCACAGTGCCACCTGAATCCATCAACATGGAGAGCCATTGTGCAGCACCTCCATTGCATGGGTGGGGACTGAGGCTGGGGTTAGGGTAGGCGTTTTCACAAAAGCCTTCCCTATTGTGTGTCTGCTGTTGTTAATATCCCAGCAAAAGTAATCTCCTTGCTCTTCATGGTCAGTAGGAGCCTGGGTCACAGGCCTTCATTTGGTGTCTGGTAACAGCACAAACCGTGAAAATGAACCCAGCCCATTACTGCAGTTGAACCCTAGACTTAAGCAGAGCCCTTGGTGGCAGCAAGGACCTGAACATCACCAGGGCCGTGGGGTGGCAGCACAGGTCACTCACACCAGTAAGCCCCACTGAGGCAGAATACTCTAATCTCCCTTTTAATACCCATTAAATATTCTTTTAGGAAAACTAAACAAGAACTGAGGATTCATTTGGTTATCATCCATACTAGTGGTCTAGAGAAGGAAGCATAATGGTTATAATGTATACTCGAGAAACAATGTAAGGTCGGCTTGACTTGCTACTTCGTTAAACCCTTTGAAACTCATACATAACTTCTTGTTATGGCAACTGGTTGGGTAGCACGAAGCAAAAATCTCTGGAAAAGATGGCATTAAAATCTCTATAGAGGTGCATAAAAATAGACTGATAAAGCCCTCTGACAAATAGTCACACTCCCAGTCCTACAGAAAGCCCACTCCTTCATCACAGACATCTCTCGTTCTTTCGTAGCTTGCCTAACAAAAGGCTCACATAACATAAAATCACTGACAGACCCATGGATGACTCTGCCACAGATGCAGTTAGAACAACCAAGTCCAGCATCCGTTCTCTAGGCTCTACACAGTGTAGTCTGTGGACATACTTCCTGTTGTCTTTTTCCATCTCCTCCACCCAAAGCCATGATTGAAATTCCTTGAATTGGTGACACAGAGGTTTCACATGACTCAGGGTTTGTGTAGGTGTATGTGATCAGCCAAAGGTACTTAAGAGAACAAAGGAGCTTCTCAATCCCTCTGCTGAGAAGTCTAGGGGAAATTTGTATGTGACAAAACATCATTTCCCACTAATCTGTCATCCGAGATGCTCATTAACAAGCGTGGTATTTGTGAATAGAATCACAAATGCTATAAGGATTATTTTGATGATACCAATTCTCCAAGGCCATCTGAATGACTTCTGAGTATTAAACTTTGGAATGGTTTTATTTTGTAAAGTGACAGTATGATTCAATTAGTCTTTAATTAAAATTTAAAACTTCAGTCATTTAAATGATCTAGAACTAATTTTACTCTAATGCTCATTTAAATTAATCAGTCCCTCAATTTTAGCTGTTAAGGGTTGTTTTAGGACAACATAACTTTCTAAAGCATATATAAGAGACAATTCCATTTCATTTTATTTTTATATTTGCCTTAATGCATATGTATTAGAAAAGCAACTATTATAAAAGAATATAATAAAATGATAATTTCATTATTAATTATATAATTATAATTTAATATAGAGAATACTGATAAGGGCACAAGTATACTTAATATTCATATAATAATCTATGTATTATACCTCTTAATTTTATGTAGACACCTTAGAATATCAGCAAAATACTCACATGAAATTATTACTTTGCTGTTATCTTTTATACCTCAATAATATAATTATTCTATTATAGAATTAATGATATAGCTAAAATTGTTCTTGTTAGTTACATATGAAAAAAAAATGTTTTCTTTTACAATTCTTATCCAGAAACATAACTCTTTTTGTCCTTTTTTATTAAATTATCTTATTTATTTATATTCCATTGAGAGTCCTTAGACTAGTGACGCAGAAGATACACATGACTCAGACTTTGTGTAGGAGTATGTGATCAGCCAAAGACTCTTCACAGAACAAAGGAGCTTCTCAACCCCTCTGTGGTTGTGCATCTTCCTGGTCCCCCCTCCCTGAGTTCTTCACCTCATTCTCCTTCCCTTTGCTTCTGCAAGTGTACTCTCCCACCCATTACCCCCACCTCAACCCCACCAGCATCCCCCTTCCCTGGGGCATCAAGTTTCTACAGGATTAGGCTTATCCTTTTCTACTGAGACCAAACAAAGCAGTCCTCTGCAACATATGTACCTGGGTCACGGACCAGCCCATGCTTGGTGGCTTAGTGCCTGGGAGCTCTAAGGGGTCTGGTTGGTTGATACTGTTGTTCTTACGGGATTGAAATCCCCTTCAGCTCCTTCAATTCTTCCTCTAACTCTTCCGTAGGGATCCCTGACTTCAGTCCAGTGGTTAGCTGTTAAGTATCTGCATCTGTCTCTGTCAGCTGCTGGTAGAGCCCCTCAGAGGACAGTCATGCTAGGTTCCTGCCTGCAAGAATGCCATGGCATCAGTAGTAGTGCCTACGCACAGGATGGATCCCAAGTTGAGCCAGTCACTGGATGACCTTTCCTTCAGATTCTGCTTGAGTTTTGTCCCTTCCTTTCCTTTAGATAGTAACAATTCTGGGTCAAAAATTTTGAAGATTGATGTGTGGCTCCATGACTTAAATGGGGGATATGTCTGTCTGCTGGAGGAGGTCTCTTCAGCTTCCATCTCCCTACTGTTGAGCACTCAGCCTCTTCTATCCCAGGTCTTTGGAACTCTCTAAAGGTTCCCCACCCCACCCTCCACTGCTGCATATTTCCATTCATTCTCCTGGTCCTCTGGGCTTCTCTCCTATCTTCCCCCAAACTCGATCCTACCCCCCCCCTTTTCCCCTGGCCCTCACCTCTCTCACCCCCATCCCTCCCCACCTCCCAGGATTATTTTATTCCCCCTTCTAAGTGAGACTGAAGTATCAACGCTTGGGCCTTCCTTCTTGTTAAGCTTCATAACTTCGTAAGCTGTTAGTTGTATCATGAGTATTCTGTACTTTTTGGCTAATATCCACTTATTAATGAATATAAAGTCTGCATGTTCTTTTGGACCTAGGTTAACTCACTCACTTTTCAATATTTAGATATATGGTCTTTATTTGCACTCTCAGAACTCAGGAATCATTAAGGGCAGTTTTCACAACATTTAGAGTGAATACCTATATTCCCCTTCAAGCTGTATAGAGCACTTTACTCCAGCTCAGGTTTACATGTTTCACTTCCTGCTGCTGTTCCTGCTACTGCATGCCTTTGTATCTTCCCTGTGCTCCACTGTCTGCTTGACCATTGTGTTCAGACTGTTTCTCTAGAGCAACTCATCCCAGTTGAGGCCGTTGTCTCTAAATCCACAAAAATCATCCCGGTAGCCCACTGAAATGATATAGAGTTTTTTATCTAGCAATATATAAATGTGCAAACTATAGACAGTAAGAGTGCAAAAGCTGTACACACACACTTGTGGCAGATTGCAGCTTGTCTTCATATAAGTCCCTGTAAAATTGAAAAGCCGACTACTGACTCTGACTCTATCGCTTGCCTTTGGATTCCCTTCTCCTAGCTGTGCGGCCTCTTCTGGCTTCAGTGGGAGAGAACGCTCTTAGTCTTGCTGTGACTTGATGAGCCAAAGAGGGTTGGTACCCATGCTGGGGCTTCTCCTTCTCTGAGGAGAAAAGGAGAGGGGAGGGGGAAGGGGTATGTGAGGGTCAAACTGAAGAGAAAAGGAAGGGGACAGGATGCAGTGTGAATAAATAAATAAATAAATACAATTACACTCTAAAATAAAAAAAAGAGAGACAGAGTCCAAATTCTAATAGTGTGTACAATTCTTAAGAGAATTACTTTTTTCCAATAATTTATTTATTTATTCACTTTACATCCCAGTCAAAGACCTCCCTCCTCCCAGAACCACCCATACAAATTCCTCCTCCTAGTACTTTCTTCCTTTCTCCACAGAGATACCCTTTTGGTATCACCCCACCCTGGGATATATAGTTCCAGCAGAACAATGGCCTCCTACTGAGGCCCAACTAGACAGTCCAGTTAGGAGAAGGGGATCCAGTGGCAGGCAACACAGTCAGGGTTGTTCCTGCTCTAATTATTAGGGGATCCACAGAAAGACCAAGCTGCACATCTGAAACAAAAGTGTAGGGGGTTCTTCCTCCAGTCCTTGCATGTTCTTTGGTTGATGGTTCAGTCTCTGTGAGACCCCATTGGTCCAAGTTAATTGACTCTTTAGGTCTTCTTGTATCCCTGACCCCTCTGGCTCACTCAATTCTATCCTCCACTCTTCAACAAGATTCCCCATGCTATGTGTGATAGTTGACTGTGGATCTCTACATCTGTGTCCCTCTGCTGCTGGATGAAACCTCTTAGAAGACATTTATGATACAGTCCTGTCTGCAAGCATACCAGAGTACCATTAATAGTAGCAGGGGTTGGCTCTCTCACATGGGATGGTTCTCAAGTTGGGCCAGTCCTTGGTTGGCCATTCATTTGATCTCTGTTCCATCTTTATCCATAAGAATCTTGTAGGCAGACATGTTTTGAACTGGAGATTTCCCGTGAGAATATCCCCTTCTGAAACCCTTCACAAAGTTTCATTTATATCATCTAGGTCAAGCCTCCTAATAGGAGAAACCTGTTAGTTTTCTAAATATCATAATTTATTTAGTTTTAGCCCTTCTCCAACTGAACAAATATTCTAGTATGTTGACTGTTGTATGATTTTCATTGAGTGAATTTCCAGTAATGAGTATTGAGGGGAAAAAAGATAATAAAGAATCAGATAATTTTCTTTAAATATAATCCTACCTCTGTTGAAGTCAGAGCATCTGGGCAGTACTTTTATAAGAACATGTTGACTTGATACTTAGGTCTTGTTTCTATTTGTTCCTTCTGTTTATAGTATTTTATATGTTCTACTCAATAAATGTTCAATCTTAATCCCTCTCAGAAAACCAGAGGGAGAAATCCTGCTGTTCTAAGGGTACCTTAAGGGAGTATTCATACAGTAATGGGCCCATTTTAAACTTAGAGTAGTGTTTTTGGTTTTCCTGACAACTATATTTTCATTTCCAAATTCTTCACAGAAATCTCCCCTGACATAAAATCAGAAATATTGCATTCCTGTGTGGTGGGACTCTTATTTTATATTTAATCTTTTGCATCTGACAATGAAAGCAGATCCTCTCCATTTCCTCTGCTTGGAACCTGCAAAACAATGTTTAATCATTTAAAAAATATCCATTTTCAGATAAATATTATGAATTTATTGTAACTTAAGCTCTGCTACATTTACAAATGTTGAATCCTGGCCTTTTTATTCCCCATGAACCTTATTTTGGTGAAAGTCTACTTCTGTAAAGTAGTAAATTGATCCACAGGCTAAAGTGTGTTAATCCAGAATATCAGTCAACTATCCAAGCAAGCGACACAAACAATTTGGCATGTATCATTAAATATTTTAAGCAAAATCTCTGTAGTGTGTGTAGATATGGATATGTCCTTGATACCAAATCATATTTTAGGAGGGAAACCAGGCTGTCCAGCCAAGATAGACTTTTTTCAATGCCAATTAGCTTCATAGCTCTGAAATACATTCTCACTAAGACTGACCTAACCCAGCTGGAATCAGCTAGGAAGGGAAAAGACATTCATGAGAGAACAGAGTGTCTCTCATTTCTTGAGCTGAGTTAGTGATACACTGTCGATATGCCACTCCAATTATTTCAATTAATTATTAATTAATTACTTAATATAACTATTAAATAAGAAGTCATGGCATAGAGAAAACTTATTTTGTGCAAGTTCCTGTCTGGTATCAAAGTCCTACACAAATTCTTGCTCCAAAACACATTGATCAGGTCCTAATGCTCCCTGACACTCATTTGCCCTCCTTAGGTTACAAATATTCAAGACATTGGGTTGAAAATAAAAGCTTGAAAACTTTTCATACATAACTAAATGATTTATTTCAACAGATTAGATATACTAAATATTTTTTGTTTGTGTGTGCTACTCTTGTTATTACTGTCTTCATTTAATTTTTCGAGCTTGTAAAATTTCTTAATGTTAATATTTATCCTAAATGGGCAGCATGGAAGTGATGTATAATGACCTCTTTCTCTGTGGGGAAAACGACTATGAATGGACTATGGTTTTATGGTTAAATGTCATAAATAGAAGTCCTTCATTACAGAAACACATTTTTGAGAGCTGGCAATCTCCTACAAAGGTCAAATAATTTTAAAGTCAAGTGGTGGAATTAAATGACTCAGGCATATTTGGAATGCAAGTTGCTGCCTAGAAATTTGCCAATGGAAAAATTTTGGATAAATAGCTAAAACAAAAATTCCTTGTTGAACTTAGGATTTAAAGTGAAGGCAATATAACATGTTCAACATTTGAAGTGATATGTCTCTAGAGCCAAAGGCCAGTTTTATTTGACATCTTTCCCATCTATCACTAAGTTATTTGGATTAGGATTTTAAATGTATAATAAAACCAAAGTATTTCTAGTTCATAATATATGAAATAGCCCAGAATCTTTAACTATCTCATCAAATATGAGGTTAGATTACATAGAAAGTATTTTAATTTTTAAGTAACTTCCTCTCTGACTCCATGATGTGTACAAATCAAATCTCTAGACTCTATGCCTTTTTCTCTTTTGTTTTAGTCTGAAAAAAATCATTCAGCAAGAATAAATGCCAATATTACAATTGTTAGAATAGTATTTTGGCCTTTGGGGAACGTGAATTGTTCCTTTGCTTCAGTTACTAAACTATACTTTATATTACAATTAATAGAAAACTTGGCTCTTGGTTGTAAGCTACATGTTCCATGGCCATGGGAAGCACTTTTGTTTATTTCTTTACTAAATTTTTCAGCACATTTGTACACAATACATACCTTAAATGCATGCATCACTGCCTCAAGAGACAATGCCTTTGCTGGTCGTCTATCAAGGTACTGTTTTTTCTTCTGTAACTCACAGTTCTCTGCCCTTCAGTTCTCAACTTTCTATCTATAAACACATCCCACCATATATTGTGACTCTTACTTTCATAATTCAAAAATGGAAAGTATGTACCTTTATTTTTATGGCTGTTCAATTCTCCTCTCGAAGTTTAGTTCCTTCAGAAAACTGAGTTTTCTGTTAAGCCTTGCTGTTTCTTTTAAAGCAAGGTGCAAGTCCTAATCAAGTTGGCTGGTAAAACCTTGAGATGATGGAAGAAAATCTCTCTGATTTGCAATCTTTCTATCAGTGTTAGCAACCACTGAGGAGCCAGATGTTCCATTCAAAATTTGATTCTCAATATCACAGTCACTGACGATTTGTCTCTTTTTTCAGTTGGTGTGGATGTAGAACCTCAGCCTGTCTCTCTTAATAGAATTAAGAGTGCATCTAGCTACTTATAAGTCACGTATAGTACAACGGAGGATTAACAGAAATCTCTTCAATTATTCACTACTCTATTCTACTCTTGGAAGAAGACACCAACTCTGCTGTTCCCTGCCTCTTTCTAACAAAGGGAAATATGTTAAAGCTTCCTCTATAATTGTCACCTAGAAATGCAAGTGTCAGGGTGTTTTGGTTGGAAGCTTTCATTTTTTCCTATTGACAGTGTTGGCCACAAATAGAGTAGTAGATGACAGAGAGGAGCTTTGTTTTATTTGTTGAGTGCCAAGGAATATCGAACCTATCATAGAACCAATACCTTTAACTTTTCATTGACTCTTTAAAAATCAAACTCTAACATAGTTTTCTAATTATTCTAGTGGTTCTAATATAGAATCATTTTATGAATCTGTTTGCTTATTTTTGTCTAACAAAATGATCTTCGGAGTGAATTACAGAGTATCTAACTTAAGTGAGCATAATTTCACGTACTGTTTGTGAGCAAATTGAACTTTCTCAATACACATCTCTTACAGAGAAAGGCAACTTGATCTTAACATGCTTAAATAAGTTAGATAGCATTATATACATGGGCAGACATAGATATGGGCTATAAACGCAACTTCTTCTCAGCCAATGTGTCTTCAGAAGACCATATCTAGAGCTTCTCTTTCCATGTTAGCATTAATAGTTCCCCATCACTGAGAAAACCAAGTATTTCACAGCATTCCCTCACTATGGGTATTTTAAACAATGATACACACACACACACACACACACACACACACACACACACACTGTCTATTTGGGGCCAACAAATATGTATGTATGTATATATATAACCACAGTGTCAAATATGCAGATTTAATATTTCTTCAGTTTTTTTTAAAATTGCACATGAAATCTAATAAAAGAGTCCAATGTGTTCATGAACCCTAACTTAGTTACTATAGGTCAATGTAACCTTTTAGAGAAATAAAACAATTCCTTAAGTCTAATAATGCTATACTGTACTAAATCATTGTCATAGAATAGCTCAGTGAGAGGTACTTTTCAGTCTGGAGGCAAAACTGACATATGAAATTCCAGAAGTGGGAGCTTTAGAAAGAATCACACAACAGTGGTATCAGGATAGATCTAGGAATATAATTAGGAGTTATAGCATAGAAATATAGCACACAAGTCACTGGCTCCTTTAACATATCTACCCAGTGGCAAAGAGGCCAAAATATGGTTCCTGGTGGTTGAATATTAGTGCTGAGTCTATAAATTATTATGACACCATACAATATTTAAAAGAGTAAAGTAATGCTAAAATATCTTAAAATACTAGACCTATTAGACACAGTTTTTAAGATACAACATGTCTATTGCAAAGTGTGATTACATTTTATAAACTTCGATGTTGTTGGACATGTTTATTGTTAGATTAGCCACAATGTGTTCTCTTCTGAAAATTGGATTGCTATGCAGGTTTGACATCTCTGGCTTAGTAGTCCACACAATTTTTATAGCACTTATTGGCTTATGTATTATGTGTGTGTTCATGTCTGTGAGGGAGAGGATGGGTGTGAGTGCGCATGTGCAGGTTAGAGGATAGCTTTGTGGAGTCAACTCTCTCCTTCCACCCGAGGGGTGGGGGTGGGGGATCCCAGGCATTGAGCTTAGGTCTTTAGTCTTCTCAGCATGTGCCTTTGATAGCGTGCTCATCTTGCCTATCCTAAGCAAATGTTTTAGCAAGCTTTGTCCTTAAATTTATGACTGTGACAGCAATGTGTTGTACTCTGATGCTATTAACAGTCTGATGAAAATACTTTGAAACATCAAATAAAATAAATAATAAATGGATTAATTAATTAATAAAATTTCTCAATTAATTAATAAAATTAATAAATAAAATAAATGAATAAAATTAAATAATTTTACACTAAAGTACCTCTGGGGAATATTTAATGTGCTAATGTTGTTTGCCAGTAGTATGTATCACATAAATCATCTCTAATATTTTCAGCAATACAAATTTATTTCTGTGAATTACAATTGGGATGTGAGTGTATAGAACATAACTCTGAGCTAGAGTTAAAAATGCCTTACATATGTATTACTTCTAAAGTCTGAGCCTGCTCTTCCTGCCTATTGTATGAACATAGTTAAAAAGACCATAAATTTTGAAAGGCTAAAAGCTCTGGTCCATCATTACATGACCATCACCATAGTGTGAGTGTGTGCTTGATATCTAATAAATTTTTGTCAAGCATTTCAACAAAATGTATTCAAAAATACATTTATGAACAAATGATATTGAGTAACTAGAAGTAACAAACAAATATAAAATAGATTCACATAGTAGAATTAATTTTAACTTGAATTTACTCTAAATTATTTTTCTGTCATTGTAATTTTAAAAACTAAGGATTTGTTTTATTTTGCCTAGTGACATATCATTAGCTACTCCTAATAGCTATCATTGGAGTCAAATATTGAAATAGCAATGATCTTGGAAGGATGGTAATAGAATGCATTAGTGCTGAGTCTGTAAGTTATTATGACACCATACAATATTTAAAAGAGTAAAGTAATGATAAAATGTCTTAAAATACTAGACCTAACTGTTAGACACAGTTTTTAAGATACAAAATGTCTAGTGCAAAGCATGATTATGTTTTATATACTTCGATATTATCGGACATGTTTAATATTTAAATTTATTTAATTTATTTAGTATTTAATTTTATTCATGTATTTTTATTTATTAATTTATTAATTAATTGAGTAATTTTATTAATTAATTAATCAATTTATTTATTTTATTTAATGTTTCAAAGTATTTTCATCAGATTGTTAATAGCATCAGAGTACAACACATTGCTGTCACAGTCATGAATTTAAGGACAAAGCTTGCTAAAACATTTAGCAATAGGTGCAAAACAAAGAGCAGAAACGAAAGGATAAACAAGAGATTGGTTGGATTCTGTAGATGGAACATTATTAGTATTACTTTGTTAAGTTTGAGATAACAAAAGTCTTACATATGTAAGGCTAGATAGTAACAAAGTAAAGCCAGGCTAGTGTATACATTCCTGGGCATAGTGACACATGTCTGAAATGACCACACATGGAAGGGTGAGGAAAGAGAAGCCTAAGAGGTAGAGAGCAGCCTGGATTTCCATCATACTATCCTGCTGCA
This sequence comes from Apodemus sylvaticus, assembly GCF_947179515.1. NCBI lineage: Eukaryota > Metazoa > Chordata > Mammalia > Rodentia > Muridae > Apodemus > Apodemus sylvaticus. The sequence continues at coordinate 20,793,161 of NC_067486.1, read as the reverse complement.
AAAACAGAAGACAACAAAAGAAAGGACATTGTTAAGATCTTTGTTTTGGTTCAAGAATGATCGCAAAATCCGGAACAGAACTTATTGTTCCAAGATATATTATTGTCCATGACATGACGATCTTAAGATACAGAGAATAACTTGAAATTATTGCAAGTTTTACAGTCCAAACTAACCCAGACCTAGAGCTCGTCTAACACAACTTCCTTAGCTCATCTCTTATGCCTTAAAGATTTTGTTGTTTGCCCCCCTCCTTTCTTCTCCGTGCTTCTCATGGATATTTGGTCATTCATTGGCACTGTTAGATTCACCAAGCAGTATATTTATGTCAATGTCTCCACCGAATTCAATTTGGGAAGTTCTATATTTTGAGCATTGTGTTTAGGACAATTAGAGGGTTTTTCTTACAAGAATATCCTTTCAACAAGTAAAACCGCCTGTCAAGCTCAGTGTATGACTTTTGGAGGACTGGAATTGCAAGCTAATGATCATGTTACATACTACAAAATTAGACACAGCATGCATTTTCACCAGATATAAATGCTTCAAAAAAATAGTCTCTGGGTCCGTTATATGCACATGAATGTTACTGACAGATAGCAGACTGAAGAACAAGCAATAAATATTTCTGAAAAGGAGAGCACAAACTCACATTTGATACTAAAAACAGCTCTATTTCATTACACCAAATAAATTATACTTTATGAGGATAGAAATGGAATATTACTGACGAACAGAAATATGATCACTATTTTTCCCCTAGTCAAAAGTCCAAGCTGTCTTATGCAGCTATGAAGGGAAGTCTTAAAAAAAAAAAAGAATAGGGTTGCTTCAGTTGGCCATTTTAGGATGAGAAAAAGATGAAGTTTCACAAAATTCTGCAGAGAAATAAGACAAACCTAAAAGAAATGTGTCTGGGGTCCTAGATAACCCGACTGTGTCCCTTCTGAGCCAATTCTGTTTCATGTCAGAGACACACTAGGGACTGGGGGGAGGGGATGAGAATGGTCCTGGGTAGCCCGTCAGTCATTCTCAGCTTTGCTGATGCCAACGTCAGCCCTTCAAATAGAAACCACTGAAGTTTGTGCCAGGGAGAGCTTTGGAAGATGTGACGCATTGGTTCCTTGCTCCTTGCCTCCTTTGCTCTGTGCCTTTGCTTCCTCTTAAATAACATCGCAGCTTCTTACCAAAGTACTCACAATGGTGAGAGAGACCATTGGCAAGTTAGGAGTCACCTCTTTGTCTAGTGTTGTTCCTTCAGCAGATGGCATGGGGACATTTTCGCACAACCATTTGAAGACAAAAACAGTGGGAAACAAACTACAAATGCGTTATTGAGGTTAAAATACATAGGAGGAAGGGGTGACTCTATCATTTCTCCACACAGTAGTGTAATATATTGACATGACATATAAAGAAATCACTGATGTTTTCCCTTAAAGTTCAGTTCTTTCTTTACTGAGTAATTTCCCTCTGTAGTATTGAGGATATTGAAAAGTGGTCATACATTTTGCTTTTAAAAAGTATTCAAGTATTTTCTTTTCATATACAAAACATTTTGATCATATTCTTTTCCTTCCTGCAAATCTTCCCAGATCCTCTTTCCCTTTCTACCCTCCAATTTTATGTACGGTCTCTCTCTAAAAAACAAAGAAACAAACGCCAATAAAATGAAAGATATCCAATCACAAAAACAACTGGGAGTGCTTCTACACGCGCGCGCGCGCGCGCGCGCGCGCGCGCACACACACACACACACACACACACACACATCATGGTGTCTTTTTGTGCATTAGCCAATCACCTCTGTGCATGGGACCTGCCTTGTAGTCTGGCTGATAGACTCCAGTGACACTCCATTGGAGAAAAATGATTTTTCTTTCTGAGCAGGTATCAGTTGCAAATAACTTCTCTGTCAGGAATGGTGATTAACGCTCGCTTCCACTTTTCAGTACTGTAATTCTGTCTGGATTGAGTTTATCCAGGTATTCAGTATGTTGTCTCAGAGTCTATACGTTCATATACATACCAGCTTTGTTATAGATGGATGATACTCTTTTCTTGTCATCCATTGCTTCCAGTTTTCAGCCTTCCCTCCTTTTCTTCTGTATAGATCCCTGAAGGAAGGACTTTGATAAGGACATTGTATTTAAGATGAGTGCTCCAAGGTCTCTTACTTTCTGCACATAGCCGTGTTGTGGGTTTCTCTGTGAATTATAATTTACTGAACAAAAATATTCTCTGATGAGGATTAAGTGATGTGGAGATATATGCATATAGCAATATGACATTAGCAAAGACATTTTATTGTTGTGCTCCCTTACCATAATAATAGCAATTGTTTTTCCCTTGAGATCCATGATATATCTAGTCTATTGATTATATATAATCAACTACTACATAGATACATCTAGATTCTTGATCACAGACATCAGGGGATTCAATAACAATATGCATCAATGATAATGGACTAAAATAGTGATACAGAAATAAAAATACAAATATAAATTACAGCATTTGCAAATAGTTTGCATATTTTTTACATTATATTGGGTATTATACCTAATGTAGAGGAAATTTAAAATATATAGAGGGTTTTACACAGGATAAACACAAATATTGTGTCATTTAACGTCTCTGAATTTGGCGTCTGAGGGTTGCTGGAACAAATCCTTTGCTTGCCCACACATACTGATGCTTGTTTGTCAATCCAAAGTGTGTGTGTGTGTGTTCCAGATATTTCTACCTTTTCCAGTGAGGTGATATGGTATATCACTATTGTCACAATTACACAATTCTATCACCTCTTTCTCAATTGATTTTGGCCTATAAAGCTGTCAAAAAAAGCAATATGTCTAAAGCCTCAACTTTCTTTGAGTCATTACCTGAGGGGAAAAATCCAGTCTGCAAAGGGATCTCTCAAATTAATGCTTCAGGCAGCTGGAACCTGTTAGAAGCTAGGGCGGCCAATAGTGCAAGAGGTCTGCTCCCTCCCTGCACCTACCCACCATGCATAGCAATCACCCCAGGATGATCAGTGTTTTGCAGAGTATGCAGTCAAGGTGCGAGGGATTTTAAACTTTCTGGTTCTAGAAGATCACTAATGCTAGTGGTTCCTAGTGGGAAAAAATGCAGCGGCTGATTACAGATGGTCTTATGGTTGGCTGCCGCTCTGTACTGAATGGGTGTCTATGAGAGAACGTCAGTCCTAATCTAATGGTATCTAGAGATAGGACTGAAAGGATTTCAGTTGAGATGAATTAGGGCATCACATTAGACACATCTGAATTAGGGTTCATAAACAGGTGATACCACATAGGAAAAACCCAATGAAACTCAAATGACAGCTCCTGGCCACTACAGAAATAGCCATCTACAAGTCAGGGAGCAAACACTCTCTGATCGTGATGAGAACCTGGATGTACTGAGACCCAGACACCAGACTCAGGCTTGAAAAGCCTTTTCAGCTGTAAGAACCAAATGTTTATCATTTAAGTCACTCTTCTGAAGTTGGTTGGTTATTTTTTGTTTGTTGTGTTTTTGTGTTTGTTTTTGGTAAATAGATTTAATTAAGACCCTGCACTCTTTGGATGTTCCCTTTGGCTATTCTTTCTCAAGGTTCTCTCAGTCCCAATAAATCTCTTTATATCCCTTGGTATCCCTTGGTAGTCTTGAGTATCCAGACTCAGCTCCAATATGCAGCCAAACATCTCTTCCTGGAGTCTTTTCTTATGTTAAGAATCCCCAAAATATACATTGAAAAACTGAAAGTAATTTGATCCCATAGCTCTCCTCAGGTGGCACAGAGCCAACTCATAGGCATCACCATCTAAGCCACCAAACAAGATTCCTATCATTTTATTCCTCCATTTCTGCTCAATCTTTAGCTTCCACAGTTTCCCAGTATGAGCAGTACATTGTAGTGGTCTTGGTTGTAAGTCAATTCAGGCATCCATCATTCATATTGACCTAAGTAAGAACATTGCATCTCATAAGTTGGTGGGAGATGAGATGGCTTCGTAAGTCTTTTTTGTTCAAATATCGGTTCCCCTAGCCATTTCCGGCCTAATCCTTCCTGCCAGTCTCTGTAGGAAAGGTGGGATAACATCTACTGCTCCCTTCGATGTCCTGATTTCTGCCTCGATCTCTCTCCATTTACACTTTGGTCAAGATTGAGAATTATGCTAGCCTGGAATCCTATTTTTCACCTCCAAGTTTGACTGCATAATTTGCTAGGCCAAGCTCAAGATGACTACCAATGATGGTATTCTTGCCTACAAATTTTCAAGAAATGTAAGACAATGCCAGTAAAGCATCAAAATGATTCCTTTCTATGTGTCGTCCTCAGTGACAGCTACATGTCCACAGAGCCCTCTCTAGAGAAGAGACATCATTGCTACCTTCCCCTCCTCTGTCATGCCACCTCTGTCAGATGTCCCTGTGTGGCAAGTACCACACTGAGATTCTAAACAAATCTTTACTAAAGACCCACTGTGGCATCTTAGTTCATTGTTCAGAATTTATCTCATACTGCAGCATAATCAAAAAGAAATAAAAGCAGCCTTCCTTAAAATGAACTGCCTTCTTTCCTAATAAGGAAAAAGAATCTTGTAAATGGATAGGTAAAAGTGTGAAAAAGAACAGTTGACACAAAAATGCTAGATCAAATTTAGAAACAAGAAAATATTCATAAGCAGTAATACAAATGAAATATTTTACTTTTAGCATTTAACTCGGAAATAGCTGTACAAGATTTTAGACAATTCTGCTTAATTAAATGAAGCAAAAGTATATTGAAACCATGTAAAATATGACAACGTGGACTAGTGGCTGCTTTGGTTTTGCTTTGAAGAAATAATAACAAAGCAATGAGACAAAGAAAAGAAAAAAAAAAAACAAGAGAGCTCTGCACTCTGTATATGGAGGATGGAAGTGCAGAGAGCGATCCGTCAAATCTCTAATGCGTGCTAGTATTTCCATTACAGTACTGTGCGCTGAGAGAAAAATAAGACATTTCTCAGAAGGGGGAGGTTTGCCTTTCTAATTCAATGGCACAGAAGCTAGCGTCCCTGAGGTAAGATTCAGCAGGTGCTCGTCGTCAGCCCGGAGATGCAGACACTGCCGAGATCATCCATCTCCCTGACACTGTGGGCCTGCCAGACACAGTAGGCTAGATGAGAAGGCCACAGAATACAGAAAAGGCGGCACTGAGCTGGGATCATTACCATTACGGCTCCTATCTAGGAATAGTGCCACAATGCGGTTCTGAGAAAATTATTCAGAAATGGAGAGGTATCTCATCCGTGGCCGACATGATCAACACGCGTGCTTAAAGAGTTAAGGGAAGTGGAAGCAGTGTGCCAGCCCAGGCGTGGATTTTGGTATAGGTGCTGAATCATCTTTTCAGGTTTACTCAAGATGGGAGCATGTGTAACACCTAGAGTAATTCCGTCCCAGGTTCAAGAGTTAAAGAGTTAAGGGAGGCTTCCTCGCTGAACGCGCAATAACAGAGTAAAACACAAGCGATCTGGAATAGGCTGTGCCTGTGAGGGCAAATGGATTTACACAGATAAACACAGCCGTATGCAAGGAACAATGTATGGGCATTGGAGACTTTGTGGCATGGGAAGGTTTTAGGTTAGCTTCAAATGTGGACCTTTTACAATTAACCCCTGCATTCCCTACCACACCTCGTGGCCACTTAGAAGAATTGTGCGGTTTCCTTTTAAACTTCAGGACCTTTCATTAAACCTGTGACCTCAAAATCTATACAATGTTATTGCTCCCTTAAAAGAGCCCAGCCTCTGTCTACAAAGATCTTCACTTCCCCCACACACTCCCTGCCTTTTATTTTAAACAGAACTTCTTGGGGTGGGGGTGGGGTGAGGGGGAAGAAGACAATTAGTGTAAAATCCATCAGAAGGCGTCTCAACCTGTCCTGCAGTCTCTAGCCAGGAACTCTCTGGAAGGAGGCCATTTAACCCTCATTATGTTCTTAGGCCACGGCCTATTTTCCAGGCTGTTGTATAAGGCAAATCCATTACTTTGTTTCTCATAGCCTCTCCGCAAGACACAAAAGCAGACGGATCTTTCCCAAACTCAGACAGAATATCGTGCATAGCCAAGTGGGCTGAAAACGCGGGCGGCCAAGTTGGCCAGCACAGCTCTACTCATTACTCTCTTTCCAGAGCTTCAGCAGCAACAAAGAGGCTGACCCCATGGAAACAAAGGCAAGGGGGCCTTATATGTTTCTATTTAGATAGAACCCCAACTCTCTGAAGCAGACAAGAGGTGCTTCTCAGAGTGTGTTAGTGTGGCCTGGACACCAACATTCACACATGAATAAATCTGAGCTGTAACAACTCTATGTTGAGGAGACACAAACTGGAATGGCATAAATCGTCATGATACACAAGTCTTTTATGCTCCAGGGGGGATTTGGGGTCACACTCTGCAGACTGCTCCTCATAAGCACTCGGTGATCCTTACACTAAGACAGAATAGCTTCTTTTTGAGTGTTTATGAAGGTTCTGGCATTGTGATAAGTCTTGTCTTGTACCTGGATCATCTACCTCTAGTTGTAACTTTGAAGTTACTCTGAAGCTAGAGGAGAGAATACTGAAGCTCAGTGTTCAGACACTTGTTCCCTGCTAATGGTGAGAGAGTCCCGTACTTCCTCCCTGAAGAGGGCTGTTTAATTGGCTCCTGGTGTAATGCTGCCTCCTCATAATTTCACTGCCTTTAAGATGGTCAACTACACACACTCCGGACTCATTTCTTCCCTCCACACTTACCATGTATAGAACAATGAACTCCCATGACATGTGATAAGCAAATAATTTTCATCTTCAAGCAATTTTTAAAGTGTCATTTGTCAATATTATTGGAAGGCTTAGTGTAGAATGTCCCATAGCAGAAATTTCTCTTTTTCTCATCCTTCCTAGTTTATTCTTTCTCCATGTCTGTCGCATCTCTCTGTCTGTATCTGTCTTGTCTCTGTCTCTCTCCTCTATCTTTCCCTCCTTCCTCTGTGCTCTCCTTTCACTCTCTCTCCTACCCTGTTCCTCTATCCCCACTTGTGCGATCACAATGCCCCTTAATGCCCATGAAGCAGAAATCATGAGGCTGACTCCCATCTGCCCTCATTTCTCACAGACCAATACCCAAGCCTTTAAACCATTGGGGCTGCATTCTTAGTGGCTGCAAAACCTCTGGTGGTAGAAAAGCCTTCCAACACCCCCTCAAGTCATTCTACCAGTAGCATCTCACATAATGCTACATGATTAAAGACTATGAAGGTAAAACACTCTAGCCATATGCCTATGCCTAGCGGTGGTCTTTGAAATGTCCATTCTGAGGAACCGTCTGGACACTCCAGGTGATCTCCATGCCTACTGATGAGAGCTCACTCGATCACACATAGCAGTTGGGACAATCCAGCAGACGATGCTTTTCACAGCTCTTTTGTCTTAGGCTCTTTAAGAAGAGCCAAGGATTGACTTCACTTCCATCAAATGGTATTAAGTTATACAAGAGTAAGGGGCCTAGCTATAAAAGCACCAGGACTTTAGAGCTTCCTCCTGAGCACTTTGCAGATGCAGATTTTCACTGAGGCTTGGGATAGAAACCAAAGGTACAGAAGACTCTGTTTCAGCTTGTTTCAAGGAAAAACTTTCAAACAACAAGAGCACTAGGAAATTTGCAAGGAATCCTGATGATCTGAGTGAGATAGTCACCAAAATAGAGTTGCATAAGGTCTCATGACCATATAACACACTTAAATCACAACAGGAGTGAGGCTGGCAGCTTGAACCCAGAACTAGGTATCTCAGACTTCTGACTCTCAGTGTCTGACTTTCACATTTTCTTAAAGAGTGACCTTGACACATTCAAGATTTGATCTGGAACTTTGGGCATGTTGCAGCTATGTTGGACTGTTTAGATGTGAGAACTGTATCAAGTATTGTTTTTCATTCTGGTAATTTGTCATAGTGAAGCTATATACATAAGATAAATGGCATTAATGTTAAGTAAACATACACAGGATATCCCAAAGATTTCTTTCCCATCTTAATCATAAACATGAACAGAAGCCATCTATAGTAAGAGGAAAAGTATTCAAGATATAGACATTAAACATAACTTTAGTAAAATACTACAAATGTACTTAAATATATGTGTGTATATATTTATGTATGCATGTTTACAGTGTATATTTATATGTGTGTATTATGTATTTATGTGTGTGCATATGTGTGTTTGTGTGTGTTGTATGAATGCACATAGGAGGATGTGTGCATATGCGTATATGAGTACATATGTATGTGCGTTGTTACATATTTATGAATATAGAAGAAAATAGCCATATTATACAGAGAATGCCATAATACACAGAATTTAAGCAGAACTTTGACCAATATCAGTGTCTTTTTATCTTTTAGGAAGTAATATTTGTAATAAGTCAGTATTTGCTATGGACAATATAGTCCTTCAAAGAATGTTAAATTGTCCACAAACTGATTTGTGAGTTAGAAAATAAATTTTCATTAAATATTTGTGGAACATAGTAATTTACAGTGGACCCTAGGACACACTGATCCCATATTTGAGATTTAAACACATCAAAATAAATTCTGGAAGTCCTGGGCAGTTTCACAGAGACATATGTGCAAGTCAGTGTGTGTAAAAATGTGACTTCAACAGAAAAGGAGATTGTCCAGCAACCCACCCAACATGCTCTCATGGATTAACTGAATTCAGCCAAGAGTTTTCAAACTTTTATACTTTGACCTTAACATGAACACAGGTGTTCTCACTCTAGAAGTCTGACAGTGTATTAGAAGTTTCTTGAACAAATATGCCCTTGTGCAATAGCAAGCCCTGATACTAATGTTTTATATAAGAAAAAAGAATTTAGGATGGAAGAGTATAAAATTGTCAGTTCCTGGTTTCCATTCAAAAGTACGCATCACACCTCACCGTCCCTGGTTTGTAATTTCTGTGTGCACATACTTTGTTATTGACTAGCAAATATGGTAAATACGTATACTTCCTGTAGCCCAACTCACTGTGTCACTAATAATGTCTAAAATTAATATGCTCTTTCCTATCTCTAATATAATTATTTTTCATATTTTATTTTTTTTATTTCCTTGTCTCTGGTCAAAACTAGCTGAATTTAAAGAGGAGCACCTTACCCAGAGAAAATATGCTGTAATAGATTCATATATTTGGAGCCTGGAATGTCTGAGTTCATCTTTCTTTTTTCCTTTATTAGTTCTGCCCTTTTGACCATATCCTCTCTCTCCTTGCATTCCTTCCAAACCTATACCTTTCCCATCCACACAAAACTCTTTCTTTCATTTATCTGTTTATCTTTATGCAAACAAATATGTTTCTTTTTAACATGACAAAACAGAGCACAACAAGACAAGACAAAAGTTGCCATATTGAGAATGTACAAAGCAGCCCAACAGGAGGGAAAACCTCCCAAGAATGAATAAAAGAGACGGAGTCACCTACTCCCATGTTAGGAGTCCCACAAAACCACCAAGCTAATAGTCATAACACAGGAAGACGACGTGCTCCGGGCATATTCAGGCTGGGTGCACAGTGCTTCGTTTCCTGTAAGCCCATATGCACCCTGCTGAGTTGATTAGTGGGCCAGGTTCTTCTGCTGTCCTTCATCCCTCTGACTCCTACAACCTTTTCTAACCCTCTTCTGCTAGATTCCCTGAGCTCTGAGGGGAGGGACCCTAATAGAGACCTCCAGTGTAGACTTTCTGCATAATGTCTAGCTGTGGGCTCCTGCATATGTTCCCTCTCACTGCCAAGGAAAGCATTTCTGACATCATGCCCATTCTTTTTAAAAGCCATCAAATACAGTTTGTGCTGCCCCTATACTGCTGCATATGTCCTCTTGGCCTTCCATCTGAGATGGAAGTCAGATGATGAGGGTTTGTACCCTTAAAGAAAACTGATGTTCCCTGTCCCAGAAACTATCAGTAGCCAATAGCATCTAGGGCTCTATCTTCCTGCTTGAATCCCGTCTCCTTGCTAGAATGTCTTCTGAGTTTGTCTTCATTTTTTCCCTAAATGTTTTCATTGTCGCTACTGCAACATCTCTATTGATTTTTCTCATTTGTCCTTCAAAATTGACATGTTCTCTTTGTTTTAATTTTTTCCTTGGCCCTATTTCACTATAAAATGTTCAGAGACAGGGTAAACTACATCATATGCAACAAAAGAAGTAACAGTGCGTAGCCTTTCCTTGTCTCTCTACCAGGAAAATACAACCTATACCACAGAGGTGCCAGTGCACATTTAAAAGCTTCTGGATTTTTTTTCTATAGGTTAAGGACTTGACTCGTGAGTGGCAAACATGAAAGTAGTGTTGATTTATTATAGTTTTTAATTCAAAGGATAAAATAGCCTGGGTTACTTACTATCAAGGCAGTACGTTGGTAAAATTTAGTAACAGGGTTTAGTGAACTTGCTTGGGAGTCCACGATTGCTTTCTCTCCTTTGTTAGCTATAACACTGACAAGCATGGATCATTATTTGGTGAGACCTCGATCTTATATTCAGCATCATAGCATTGAACTTGAATTAAAACAGCAACTGCACCTTTGTTGTTATTAAGGGGTGGATTTTGGCCACAGAGACATTTTTCCGATTGTTTTCTTTGTTTTGAAAAATGAAAATGGAAAAAAAAAGGTAACTTCAAGTTAAACAAATTAATTTGGTTGTTTGGTTTTAGATATTTCAAATGACTGTATAGGGATGGTCCCAAAATGGTTAATTTAACTGAAATATCTAAGCTACTAGACCGTTCAAAAGTGGGTGGCTTTTACAGACATGCAGATAATAGTTTAATAATATGTATTATCCACTTCAAAGTTGTTAGACTTGCATAAACAATGGCTCCAAAACTATCAGGCAAGCCAAAAGTATGCTGGTGTAAAAACGCTGAAAGCTTCCATTATGCATTATTTTAGCCAGGGTAATGAATATTGGATGATCCCTTAATGCCGAGGTAGTTTTGTGCTATTTTGGTGTCTATTCTTCTTAAGGGAACCTTAAGTAATGTAATGGAGCTAAGCTTAAATGCCATTTTGCTGTTTGGGTCATTATTTCCCACTTTTTGCCTGCACTTCAGATTATATGAAATCCTCCTGAAAAGAGAAGACACTTTTAAAGATGCAATAGAGTGGATGTTAACTCAGAGCAAATCTTCCCTGCAAGAGACAAAAGGCATTTCACACCTGGTCTCTAATTACACTATAGGTGTGTCAGACTTGCCAAGTACTTGATTCCTGGAAGAAAGAAAATAGGTAAGAAGATGTGTGTGTGTGTGTGTGTGTGTGTGTGTGTGTGTGTGAGAGAGAGAGAGAGAGAGAGAGAGAGAGAGAGAGAGAGAGAGAGATATCTTTTATATATATTATACAAATATATATGTGATATATATATATGGTGCCTTTGATTAAATGCATGAATATAATCAGCCTTCCCCCTCACAAATTCTTTACTTGTTGATTCCACACAATAAACTATTATTTACAATGTCTGTATTGAGTATGCACAGACAACTAACCATATAGTATTTATATTATATTAGTTGTTGTAAATAACATAGAGAAGGTTCAAAGTATATATTAATAGATGTGCATAATTATATGCAAACATTATGCCATTTATGAAAGAGTAAGGATTATGCGTCTCCAGCAGGCTCCTGTTAATTAATCACAAATAAATAACCAAATGACTGAATAGAATACAAAAGAGCCGGACATTGAATGTCCCAAGATTTGATACCTCCTCGTACTGACCTCATAGATGTGACATCCTTTCAAAACAACATAATCTTATAAAATTTAGAGTCGTGGTTATCACACTTCTTCAGCCATCTCGGTACCCAGCATTCCTCATGCTCACCAGGGAACACCTCAGCTTGCTATTCCATGCCTGGCCAGGGGGCTTAGCGCTTTTTGGAGGTACACTGTGCTATTTAGTAGTTCTATAGTCCATGATTCAGATGTGGGGGAATTCCATCTTCCCTTCATCCCAAGACGTAGTGGGTATTTCCACATTGCTTGTCTTTGCCCTTGACATGTTTTACAAATCTTGTTCAACTATATTATTTACTTCATTAATGAATTCCTTTTGACATCTACCAAGATCCATAATGCAAATTTGGAAATTTAATGTTAAAGAATAGTAAACCCTAGCCTGCCCATCACCTCATTTCTAAAATAAAGCATAGCTGATGCCTATCTCCACAGGGTAATCCCTTAGCTACCACGGGGATCATTCTGTCCAGGGTTGATCTTGTACCTTTTCTGTAATTGTGCTGCTTGGAGATAAATACATCCAAATCTCATTATAGCAACTCCTTTCTTCATATTACAACCTTGTGTTACTGGCAGTAGGTACCTCACCATTTTAACTTTTAATGGAATAAGAACTTCAAAAGAAAGCTATCTCAGTTTTTGTCAAAAATCAAACTTTTGCTATTGTCAGTTTGTCAGCATGCAATCTGCAATGTCTATACATCCACTGAGACTGAAAAAATAAATAAAACTCCTTCCTTTTATCATAATGAAAGAGAAGTACTGAACAATGAACTGGTATCTTATTCTAAAGGACCCATTTTGTAGACTGGCTCCTTTTTTTCATGACTGGTTTTTTTTAATGCATTTAAAAACTAGTTAGTGCCTTGGCAGTTGTGATGACACATGCCGCTCACCCCTTCCTATGTCTTTCTTATCCCTGTAAACCTCTCTTTCTCCTACCTGTCTCATTCCCAGCTTCACAACTTTCATGTTGACTCTATCATCCATTTAGTTTAGTCAAGACCATCTGAGTGAGTACTGGATTGGACTATCCACTGAAGCCTGACAGAGAAATTCCTTCCTTCCTTCGTTCCTTCCTTCGTTCCTTCCTTTGTTCCTTCCTTCCTTCTTTCCTTCCTTCCTTTCCTTCCTTCCTCTCCTACTCCCCTCTTTCTTTTTTTCTTTCTTTCTCTGTTTCTCTCTTTCTCTCTTTCTTTCTTTTTTGTTTGTTTTGATAGAAGGCCATTTTTAAAATCATGTGTTTCTTTTGCTCTAGTTACTTCTTTTACATTTCCCAGTGATATTTTAGGATTCACACACATCCTTTTATCTTGTTGGTTTCCTCTCTCTATCTCCCATATTCCACATCATTCTAAGCCACATCTGTTTGTTTGTTTGTTTGTTTGTTTGTTTGTTTTAATTTTACTATTTTATGTGCATGGGTAATTTTGCTTGCGTGTATGCATGTCTATGTGCCAGGTGTTTTGCTTGCATGGATATCTTGTTCGCAGAGATCAGACAAGGGCATTGATAGAAATGGACTTCTAGAAACTTGTGCTTTGCCAGGCAGATGCTGTCAACCAAACCCAGGTCCTCTGGAAAAGCAGCCAGTGTCCTTAGCCACTCTCTAACCACTAAGCCATATATGTCTCAAAGACAGCATTCCCCATAGGACTGGACTTCTTTTAAATACTTTATATAGCATTAGATTTTATTCAGACTATAAAGGAACTTTATAGCTCATTGCTCACTTACTCCCCTTTTCCTATTTCTTATGCCAGTCCAGCCTTTTGGAAAAGTCACATTTTACAAGGGTGGTAATTAGACCAGTAGATATAGGAGAGGCAGCTGTTACTGAGTAGTTTCCAGGCTGGTGGCTCACACACCAAGTACAATCCATAGGTTAAAAGGTCAAGTTAATAGTGACATGGAAAGAGAAATACCAAAATCATATTGGTCCAGATGAACTTGAAGAGTTCAGCTCAGGAACTTTGGAAAATCCCACCAGACCCCTCCCCTCCTGGAAGAGAAAGGTCATAAAGAACATAGGAACCCCTCTCCTCTGGAAGGGAAGGGCTAATTACATTCCTCAGGGAGAAGAGACTGACTATGGGTACCTGCAAGTAGGGGAGACCCAGAGCCTGTAGACACATTCCACCTACAGACAAAGGAAGTCCTTGCCACCTCATTCCATAAAGACCAATCAGTTTAAAAGTCACACTGTTCTGCCTATCAGGATGCAGCTTTGAGAACTGTATAAAAGCCCACCTGAACAAGCTGCATGGGGTCACCACGTCTCCTTCGACCCCAACGCATTGGAACAATAAAGTCCTCTTGCTTATTGCATCGATTTCCAACTCCACATTGTTCACTCAGGGGGTCCCTGGCTCACCAGAGTCTTACAAACTGTAGTAATAATTATGTTAGAAGAGAGAGGTTCACTGGAAAAAAAAAACCTTCTAAAACCCTTCCCATTATCAAGTAGCATGCATATTGCAAAGACATGGAAATATAAAGTATATTAAATAAAATATATTATTTCCCTGATTTCCTTAAATGCTTTCTTTTTCTGCCAGTATTATTACGTTTTTGTTAAGTTCCTGGTAGAAAATTTAATTATTTGGATAAGTTTCAACATGTGCGCACACACTTAATACCTCTATTTGTTTAAAACTGTAAAGATTAAATGCAATGAATTGACTTTGAAGGATACCAAGAAAGGAAGAATAAGCTAGACAGTTGGAAAGAAACCACTCAAAGATAATATAGACAAGGGTTTACACTTTCTTTTAAGAAGCTCACAATATTATCTGTGATTTCAAATAGAATATACAAGAAAAGTATGTAAAAAAAAAAAACCAAGGTAACAATAGCAAATAAATTTATCATTTATTTTGAGTTTTCCACTCAATGAAAGCAATTTTCACACATTTAACAAAGTTGTAGGCAGCTCTTTCATATATAAAAAATCTAGAGGATTTAGAAAGTCTATTGCTTTAGTTTCATAATAAGCATCTGCCACATCTGTCCCTACTTCAGCCCTCCATAATTGTCATACTAACCCTGGTCCCAAAGCTCAGGTGGAGCTCAGAAATCTTAAAACATTATTCTTAATGCTTTCACAATTACTTAGCTAAATGTCTCTTTTGAAAAGTGATCCCATAATTTTAACTTCACCAAAGTTCTGTTTAAAAAATAAATTTAATATTTGAGGAAACTTCCACTCTGGTTTTTATTATTAATGGTTAATTTCATTTTAGTAAAATAACCTTATTTTATGGAATATAGTAAATCATAAATACAAAATCGACAATGTAGAACACATAGCTCTGAATTTGACTCCAATAATCTAAAATTCACTAGCACCCAAGGAAATATGTTCTTGATTCCCAATTACGAACAAAGTGGGAAATAGAGATGTTATGCAGTAGATTTCAAGGCAAAGCCAGCTGCTCTGGAACTGACTGGGCATATGATTTCAGTCTACTCTGACTTCAAATGTGTAAAAATGGATTCAATGTAAACAGTGTCTCTCATATCGTCTACCCTTTAGTAACTGTGATTCCATTAGTCAACTATGTAATGTCTTCCAGGTGCTGTCATCTATACAGACATCTCTCCTTTAGAATAAGTCAAAGGAATAATTTCCTTTAGTTTCTGTAATTATTCCCGGTGATTTCAAAACCTGAATTCATTTTTTTCTATTTAATGTAAAGGACTAAACTTGAAAGAAAGATCCATTTTCCTTAGCAAATCTACAGTGAGTTAAATAGCATTAAGTGACTATGTGTGAACATTAGCTAATAATAAATTCAGGTCTAACAACTGTCTTTCTCAGCAATATCAGCTAATGGGGGAAGCCCAGGGGGCCCCAACACTACAGAAGGAACCATGGGCCACTAAGGAATGCTGAGAGAATCAGGAAGAGTCTACCCTGGAGAAGAGCACATTAGTTACTCAATACTGGACGATGAGCCCTGAAAACATATGTGGAATAGTATTATATAGACCAGAACAGGCTGTATTTTCATAGTTAGGAACACTTATGTATATACATACACATATATGGATGGAACAACAGTTAATGAACAAAAAGAGATCATGAATTTGAAAGAGAACAAGGAAGAGTATAGGGGAAGGTTTGGGGGAAGACAAAAGAGTGTAATAATATGTAAGTACATTATAATCTCAAAAATAAAAGAAATAATATTTAAAAATTAAATTTGGCACTTACTTCTTGTCTCAGTGTATGGATAGCCTCTTTTACTTATAAGAAAAATACTACCAGAGAAAGAGACGGATCTCTGTTGTCTGTGTACCAAAGGAGGGGTGGAGATGATTAATTTTAAATACTCTGAGAAGGTGTGTTGCTGTTTTTAAGTTTTTGCTGTATCAGTCAATGGGTGATTGTGTTGGATTCAAGTTCTATGTCACTACTTTTCAAATGCTTGGGATAAGAAGAACGTTGATCTATATTTCAGAGGAAAACCTGTTAGCACTTGGCTGTTGGCTGGGAATCACCACAGGGCATTCAGTTGTGGTTTCAAACTGTGGATATCTCAGCAAGATGCCAACAATTTAGTTCCTGGAAAAAAATGCACTATATATCTTAAGGTTCTCAGATTTCCCATGACATTTCAACTTTATTATTCATGAACCACAAGAAAGAATTGCATCTTATAACTGTCTAGATAAGTAAGTTTAAAGAATAAACCACATCCAAAGTAAAACAGACTCTTAGCCAATGAATTCTTTCAGCATTTGGCCTCACAGAGGACAGGAAAACGTTTATATCAAAATTGTGCTCTATAACATGCTAACCATTCATCCCTTTGATCATCCCAAAGAGAAATCTATTCTTGTCTGCCTGAAAGAGAACCAAATATAGTGTACTTTGGTTAAAAACAAAACCTATGGCCAGTCAACAATGCTCTTCAGTTATTTAAGAAGCAAAGATGATAGGTGTAAAAAGTATTGCGAGTTTACAGAATGGTAATTGAAAAAGGAAGATAAATAGAATTCTTGCAGACAAAGGTTGTGGAACAGTGACAGTACATTTGTAACTCAAAAATTATTTTGAGATTTTCAGATCTACTACATGTGATGTGTTCTTCTTCAACAGGGAAGAAATTAACCACAACTGTTTAAGAAAACGTTTTCATATGAATGAGGAAAAAAAGTCATACTCTGAAGCCATTATAATCTTGGAAATGCTTGTCATCACTGATAGTCAAGAGAAAACTCTATGCACCCAATCCATAGTATGCTTAAAGATACCTGACTCTGATATGTGTATCGACATAGTGAAACACCTCTATGATCTGAAATCATCTTACTCCTGCATGAAACTTAATGGAAAGTCTCCACCCCACCAGGGTTTTCAACCTTCTGTCTTTGGAGCCTACAAATAGAATATAGTTGTCCATGTAAAAAACTTAAATAAGTTTTACAATAATTCATTTGTCACATGGGTCCACAAAACTTATATGCAAAATGAAAGTAATTAAACACTGGCTTGTGGATCAATAACCTGGACACGGGATCTCAAGGAGAGGAAGTTCTCTGCAGTATATTTAACAGTTTTCATCTCCTTTCTTTCTCATCACTCCAATCTTCCTCTAAACGGGTACTTTCTCAGACTGTTCATTCAGATATGTACGAAGCAAAGCCTCATTGAGCTTGGAAGCTGAAAAATCTGAGACATGACTGACAGGAGACATGGGTGACAGAACTATTTGGTTTACTCCTCAGTAAGGTCTTGGGAACGATTTTCTACTATAGAGAAAGAAACGACAGAGCTAAGTGGTGACATCCTTGTATTGTTAGTTCTCTCAGTAGGGTTTGGCAAGTTTTACATGAGTAGGAATCTCCTACAGTTACTAAACAAGGATCTGAGTATAGTTCTGGAAAATATTTTTTCTACTGGGTTCCTGACAGTTACTGCTGCT
Source organism: Apodemus sylvaticus (assembly GCF_947179515.1). Lineage (NCBI taxonomy): Eukaryota > Metazoa > Chordata > Mammalia > Rodentia > Muridae > Apodemus > Apodemus sylvaticus. Next base: position 20,775,382 of record NC_067486.1, on the reverse strand, counting down.
TACCCAACATCCCGAAAATGTGTATTCTCTCTTATAATTCACACATAGTTTCATGCTTTACTGGACGGTCACTAGTTTTCAGCTAGACTGGCAGCCAACAAGACCCAGTAATTCTTCTTTCTTGGAGCCTTCTGCCAGAGCTGGTGTCATAGGCTTGTGACTGTGCCTAGGGTTTTAAAAAAAAAAATATTTCCTCCATTTCTTTGAGATTATAGGTACATCATTTCACCTTCTGTTTCCTCTCTTCAAACTCTTCCTTATACTTCTCTACTTCAGTTCTCTTTCAAATTCTTGACCTCATTTTCACTAATTGTGACATAAGGACTGAACGAGCACCTGAACTCAAGGCCCCATCCATGTGCAACCAGAGTGTTAATTATTATACACGTAGCCAGCTCCCCAACCTACAATAGTGTTTTGAATGACTATGCTGTATCAGGCATGTGTTAGGCTAAAATTTGAATCTAGACAACAAAATGATCGCAAGGAGTACTGTTAAGAACATCACAGAATGAGAAGAAAGCCAGCCAATGAAACGACTAGCTCTAGGGTTGCTCTAAATATGGTGTGTGCTTTGAAGGAAAGATTACACCATTTTGTGAATCACAGGGGAAGTAAACTTATCTAGGTGGTTCATTTGGATATGGCAGAAAATGTGATGATTAATTTTAAAATGAGTCAAATGGAAGAGCATATTTATTCCAAGAAAGGAGAGTAAAGTGCATAGAGGCAGAGGATTGAGGTCCCCTCTCCAGGGGAAGTTTAGCATACTGATTAGCTAAATAAAACAGCGTGCGCCTGCGTGTAGAGCACCGAGGGTTCAGGAAGCCACATACTTTCCTCCCGCCATCTCTGCCTTCCTTCCTTCCTTCCTTTGTTCCTTCCTCTCTGTCTTTGTTGTTAATGCTAATCAGAAGTTATGAGAAAACATGAGGATAGATGGAAAGATAAGGAAACGATGACATTTTAGCTTCAAACTCTTATCAAGGCTGAGTATTTATACAGCAAGAGGAAAGTAATAGATTCAGGGTAGTGTCATGGAAATGGAAATAGTTGGGATGGAAAGAAATAACCGATACTGAAGGATCAAACGTGGGAAGTGAAAGGGGATGAAATCAGAATGCTGCCCGTTTTCTCACTTGCATCACTTCCTGCCTTAATAATATACATTGTAATCCCAAGCATATGGGTAGACCAAACACAGTTCTAAAAACTCCATAAAGGTACATTCTCATGGTATAGATGGGATAGCCCCCTCCCCCAAAAAAAGTTCCCATATGAGGAAATTTGTACATGGCAAACAAGGTCATCATGGATTAGATCAGAGAGTCAACACAGAATGAACTAGGAGCTCGAAGCCAGGTCTCTCCCAGGAGTCTGCTATCCTAACTAGAAATGACACTGACTAATCTGATTTTAGATACACATTTGCCTAACCATGACAGATTAGAATTCTCAGATTACAGTTTCCCTACAATCGATGTGTTCTCTAGATAGTGGTTTAATAAGTAGCAATTATACATGTCACTCTACCCCTTTCTGACAGATGATGGGCATTAGTAAAAATTTCCTGAACTTAGAAATAAATGTCATGGACAAAAGAGGGAAGGGTTGATTGTTCAAAGTCAGGAGCTACTTATTGAGACTGAGGATTGGAGAAATGGGTCAGCTGTTAAAGGTTAGGCTTGCAACCAAAAATATGAGAAAATGAGAAACATAAATATGTGTTTGAGTTATTTAATTTATATTTTGTTAGAGAAAATTTACTATAGAAACTAATTTATCACCTTCTTTTGGTTCCATCTTAAACAGCTATTAAGTTTCTGGAGCATGGAATGAAAACAGGAGAGGAGTCGTTCCTTCATAGACAAAACATAAGACAGATAGGTTTGGGACAAAAGCAAACAACTGAAGTATGAAGTATTCAAACAGGGATTTTAAATACAAAATTAAACACATTAGCATAGCGAAGGACAAGCTTTAAAAGTGTTCGAATTATCTCATTGATATAGGTTTGAAAGCAGTGGAAAAATGTTTACTGAAATTATTTGTGCTGACCTCCAATTGAACCAGCACCATTTGTTGAAAAGACTATCTTTTTTTCCACTGAACGTTTTCAGCTCCTTTGTCGAAGATCAAGTGACTTTAGGTGTGTGGGTTCATTTTTTAGTCTTCAATCCTATTCCATTGATCCACTTGCCTGACATTGTACTAATACCATGCAGTTTTATTCACTATTGCTCTGTAGTAATATTTGAGGTATGGGATACTGATTCCCCCAGAAGTTCTTTTACTGTTGAGAATAGTTTTAGCTATCCTGGGTTTTTTGTTATTCCAGATAAATTTGAGAATTGCTCTTGCTAACTCTATGAGGAACTGAGTTGGGATTTTGATGGGGATTGCATTGAATCTGAAGATTGCTTTTGGCAAGATTTTAACTATATTAATCCTGCCAATCCTGCATGGAAGATTTTTCCATTTTCTGAGATCTTCTATTTCCTTCTTCAGAGATCTGAAGTTCTTGTCGTATACGACTTTCACTTGTTTGGTTAGAGTCACCCCAAGATACTTTATGCTGTTTGTGGCTATTGTGAAGGGTGTCATTTCCCTAATTTCTTTTTTTTTTAAATGTAAGGAATATCTTAACTTCCACTGAAGATTCACCTGTCCGTACGTCATAACAGTTAGCATTTAAAGGATAAAACTCAGGATTCTTTTCTTTTTTTTTTCTCCTTTTTTTTATTTGATATATTTTTTATTTACATTTCAAATGATTTCCCCTTTTCTAGCCCCCAACTCCCCGAAAGTCCCATAAGTCCCCTTCTCTCCCCCTGTCCTCCCACCCACCACTTCCCACGTCCCCATTCTGGTTTTGCCAAATACTGCTTCACTGAGTCTTTCCAGAACAAGGGGCCACTCCTCATTTCTTCTTGTACCTCATTTGATGTGTGGATTAGGTTTTGGGTATTCCAATTTTCTAGGTTAATATCCACTTATTAGTGAGTGCATACCATGATTCACCTTTTGAGTCTGGGTTACCTCACTTAGTATGATGTTCTCTAGCTCCATCCATTTGCCTAAGAATTTCATGAATTCATTGTTTCTAATGGCTGAATAGTACTCCATTGTGTAGATATACCACATTTTTTGCATCCACTTTTCTGTTGAGGGATACCTGGGTTCTTTCCAGCATCTGGCAATTATAAATAGGGCTGCTATGAACATAGTAGAGCATGTATCCTTATTACATGGTGGGGAATCCTCTGGGTATATGCCCAGGAGTGGTATAGCAGGATCTTCTGGAAGTGAGGTGCCCAGTTTTTGGAGGAACCGCCAGACTGATTTCCAGAGTGGTTGTACCAATTTGCAACCCCACCAGCAGTGGAGGAGTGTTACTCTTTCTCCACATCCTCACCAACACCTGCTGTCTCCTGAATTTTTAATCTTAGCCATTCTGACTGGTGTAAGGTGAAATCTCAGGGTTGTTTTGATTTGCATTTCCCTAATTACTAATGAAGTTGAACATTTTTTAAGATGCTTCTCCGCCATCTGAAGTTCTTCAGGTGAGAATTCTTTGTTTAACTCTGTACCCCATTTTTAATAGGGTTGTTTGGTTTTCTGGAGTCTAACTTCTTGAGTTCTTTATATATATTAGATATTAGCCCTCTATCTGATGTAGGATTGGTGAAGATCTTTTCCCAATTTGTTGGTTGCCGATTTGTCCTTTTGATGGTGTCCTTTGCATTACAGAAACTTTGTAATTTTATGAGGTCCCATTTGTCAATTTTTTATCTTAGAGCATAAGCTATTGGTGTTCTGTTCAGAAACTTTCTCCCTGTACCGATGTCCTCAAGGGTCTTCCCCAGTTTCTTCTCTATTAGCTTCACAGTGTCTGACTTTATGTGGAGGTCCTTGATCCATTTGGATTTGAGCTTAGTACAAGGAGACAAGGATGGATCAATTCGCATTCTTCTGCATGCTGACCTCCAGTTGAACCAGCACCATTTGTTGAAAAGGCTATCTTTTTTCCATTGGATGTTTTCAGCCTCTTTGTCGAAAATCAAGTGCCCATAGGTGTGTGGGTTCATTTCTGGATCTTCAATCCTGATCCATTGATCTGCCTGCCTGTCACTGAACCAATACCATGCAGTTTTTAACACTATTGCTCTGTAGTATTGCTTGAGGTCAGGGATACTGATTCCCCCAGAATTTCTTTTGTTGCTGAGAATAGTTTTAGCTATCCTGGCTTTTTTGTTATTCCAGATGAATTTGATAATTGCTCTTTCTAACTCTGTGAAGAATTGAGTTGGGATTTTGATGGATATTGCATTGAATCTGTATATTGCTTTTGGCAAAATGGCCATTTTAACTATATTGATTCTACTGATCCATGAGCATGGGAGGTTTTCCCATTTTTCGAGGTCTTCTTCCATTTCCTTCTTCAGAGTCTTGAAGTTCTTGTCATACAGATCTTTCACATGTTTGGTAAGAGTCACCCCAAGATACTTTATACTGTTTGTGGCTATTGTGAAGGGGGTCATTTCCCTAATTTCTTTCTCAGCCTGCTTCTCCTTTGAGTATAGGAAGGCCACTGATTTGCTTGAGTTGATTTTATAACCTGCCACTTTGCTGAAGTTGTTTATCAGCTGAAGGAGTTCTCTGGTAGAGTTTTTTGGGTCACTTAAGTATACTATCATATCTATAAATAGTTAGTTTGACTTCTTCCTTTCCAATTTTTATACCTTTGACTTCCTTATGTTGTCTAATTGCATTTATGGCAAAATACATTTGAATCATGGTAATTTATAAGAGGCAGTCACACTTAAAGACAAAGGGGGAAACATTTGCTTATAACCCTGAACAGCTTGGTTTAAGGATGTTATAGAGGGAAGTTTCCTGACTTGAAGATACCTATGCTAATTGGGAACTGTGCTAATAATCTACTACCGAATCATAAAAATTACTCTAGATATGTATTAGCTTTTGAAAAACATCTTTCACAGTCAATATAGCTCAGCAATCTGTTTGTAACTTCACTGGGCACCTGTGGGTTAAGGATTGTCAGGAGATTATCACTAAGCTGATTGTCATGTCTCAGCTCGACTACTGACCTACCGATCTGTTTCTGAGCTCACTTGAACGTCCTATGATCTGCTTGGCAGTTCATTGAATGCTAGCCAGAAGTTTTAATTCCCTGCAGCCTTGTTGAATTGGGAGGTAGCTTCTTTCTTCAGTAAGTACATCCCCACCAGTAGACAGACATTGTGGCATCTCGCTTCCCCAAGGAAGAGTGAGGAGAGGGGAGATTAGGAGAAACCCTGCAGAAAGGAGGCCCAGGTTTGAAAACACATTTGTGAAAGTGCCGTCCATTGCTTCTAAAGTGTTCTGTTCGTTTAAATGAGTGAGGTATTCTAGCCCACACAAGAGAAAACACTTAGGCAAAATTGTAGAAAGCTGAACTTAGGATGGTTGGGGCCGTGATAGAGGGTGACTAATCTGGAAATCAAGACTGATTCTAATTATCTTTTTTAATTTTTTTCTTTATAATTACTTATGTGTGTGAGTATGTTTCATGCCTATCCTTCTGTGTACAGTGTCTGTGCAGTGCCCACAGAGACATTGGATCCCCTGGAACTGGAGTCATGGCCTTGTGGGTACTGGGAATTTGACACAGGTCCTCTGGAAGAGCAGCCAGTGCTCTTGATCCTAAGAAATATTTCTAGCAGCAGTTTATATATTATCTTAGTGTAGATTTAAGAGGACATTTCAATGTTCCCACTTCCATTTTTTTAAACTATTTTATTAGATATTTTCTTTATTTACATTTCAAATGTTATCCTCTTTCTTGGTTTCACCTCTGACAGCACCCTATCCCATCTCCCCCTTCCCCTGCTCACCAACCCACAAATACTAAAATAATAAGCATACCCAAACTTAAGGTAAACATTATATGAAATACAAACATAAATAGATTGTGTCTGATCTCGAGCATTTTCTATTAAAAAAACTGAATTACTTATTTGAGAATTTTAGTTTTTTATTTCAGCTACGGAAAAATACCATAAATACAGATACATAGTGATGAGACATATAGATTTAGATATGGATTAATATACATAGTGCTTGTGTGTGTTATCCACATGACAAGATTAAAATCACCATATTTTCCTAAAACAAAGATGAATGTTTCCACATTTGATATTTTAATACTCCAGAAATCACAAACATTAATAATCATACTTAAATTATATTTTTAGCTTTTGCCCACAGATGTTGTACTACTAAAAGACTTTATTTTAAAGAAAGTGGAATTTAATTTTTCTTAAAAATAATCTCATTGATAATTTTTTACTTCATGCCTGTTATCATAAAACACAATGTGGAAATGGTGATAAACCTTGGCAAAGATTCTTTGAAAGTTCATTGCAGATATTATCCCATTTCTTAAGTGCTAAGATTAACAAAAATAACAAATTAAGATAATACAGAATACAGTATTCATGCTCAGTAGGGCTACTTGTACTGTATAATAATTGAAAGGCATACTAACCAAGGGCTTTGATTTCATCTTGAGAAGATTACATATCACAATAAACTCAGAGATTATATCTTTGCAATTATATAAATTGCCTTTCTAATATCATGTCACTATGAATGTTATGTAAAGCTACATTAATGAAGCTAAAGAGATTTTTGTTCCCAATCATTTTGTTGTAGAAATAGTTTTAGAGAGGGTGTACTGTGTGTTCTACTAAGAAAATATTAGAGTTTCAATCTTTTATTGGTTAGCTAATACCATGGTGGGAAACTTTACAATCTGTTCATCTAGGTAAAATTAATGGATAAATTTAAACACAGAATGGATAATGTCATGAAACTTTTTAATCACCACATCAGGATACTTATGTTGAAATTCACATTACTCTTCGGCGCTCCAGTAAGAACCCCTGAGGGAAGTTCCTTGCACAGCCTGCCCCTTTTCTGTTGCCCTTGAAGAATTCATGCTAAAATCACAAGGAGAATAAAGTCATTTTGACTTTATTTTCTTCTTTTATTTTTAGTGAACTTTATTATATATTTTAAAAACAAACAAGTAAATAAGAGCATCAAAGATCAAAATTAACCAGAAAGAAGCTGCATTTTCAGTAGGATTCAGAAATGAAATCTATGTGTGCATCAATGGTATACCGATGGGCTGTTGGAAAGAGCAGTACTACAGATCAGTAGTGATAAAAACTGCATGGTATTGGCACAGTGACAGACAAGTGGACCAGTGGAATAGAATTGAAGACCCAGAAATGAATCCACACACCTATGGTCACTTGATCTTCGACAATGGAGCCGAAAACATCCAGTGGAAAAAAGATAACCTTTTCAACAAATGGTGCTGGTTCAACAGGAGGTCAGCATGCAGAAGATTGCGAATTGATCCATTCTTATCTCCTTGTACTAAGCTCAACTCCAAGTGGATCAAGGACCTCCACGTACAACCAGACACACTGAAACTAATAGAAAGGAAACTGGGGAAAACCCTTGAGGACATGGGCACAGGGGGAAAGTTCCTGAACAGAACACCAATAGCTTATACTCTAAGATCAAGAATTGACAAATGGGACCTCGTAAAATCACAAAGGTTCTGTAAGGCAAAGGACACTGTCAAAAGGACAAAATGGCAACCAACAAACTGGAAAAACAATACAACTCAAATTAGAAATACAAAAGTATTAAATGTATCCAGTAGAACCATCCTTCAGGAAGCCAGCAAATTTCTATTTCTTGAAGGCACATGAACCACTGTAAATTGTAAAATAATGTCCCTTTACATTAACATTTGATGGCAAGGATGCCACCAACCAAAGAAAATATTTGGATGGAAGAACCAACTTTGGGAGAGTTTCCCTCCCCTTTCCCTCCCTTCCCTCCTCTCCCCTTCCCTCCACTTCCCTCCTCTTCCTTTGCCTTTCCTCCCCCGCTCTCACCTTTCCTTCCCTCCCCATCCATTCCCTCCCCTTCCCTTCCCCCCTTCACTCCCCTCCCTCCCCTCCCCTCTGCTTTCTTTCTCTCCTCTTTTTTTCACAAGTCTAAGTGTCTAGAGAGATATTTACATAGGCAGAAAGAATAGGAATTCGGAAGTCTAGAAGATACTGTAGGATAGATAATCCTTCCTGCAAATCCTAGCTGTTACATAACTCTTAACTATCACTATGTCTCAAAATAAAGCAGCTGTTACCTCTTTAAGAAACCTCAAGAGTTCAGTCTTATTAAAATGCCTCATGATGAGAGCAGCTCACAAGGCTCACAAGGCTCACTAGGTCTGGGTGCCTTCCCTCCCCAAGATAATATAATGGGCCGACAACAATGACTGCAGATAGAATCTTATGAGCATACCTACCTGGAAGTTGTCCAGAGAACTTGTCAGTGGTACAGAATTTGTTTCTTTAATATTTAGAGCAGAATCTTGGACTCTTTGGCAGCATATTTGGCAGTAGTTGCCCAACCAACTTCTGGGTAAGTATTGTCTTTGAATCATTCAGGCTCCTTAGAGGAGTTAGTAATTCAAATAAATTCAATGGTTCTCCCAGTTGAACTTTGGTGGAAATTTTTCTTTGGACTGTCATTCTTTGTAGCTGGTGTGAATACTTTCCTCAAGAAAGATCACATAACCCTTATTTAGGAAAAAAATTCACAGCTTATTTATTGATGAGGATAAAAAGAAGTTGAACCTGATCTATACAGGAAAAATAATCCATTTTTTAATTATAAATTAGGCACACTAGTTCAAAATTTATAGAAGATCTACAGTGGAAAAATTCCATACACCCCCATTTATAACTGCTTGGCATTGTACACTCTTAACACATCCTTCTCAAAATGATAATATTTTCTCATCGAGTTAACTCAAATAAACATAGTAACTTTCAGCTACAAGTGTATTTAGTGTATCACCCTGAGTTTCCCCCCCCCCCCAACCCTGTTCCTCTCCTACCCATACCATGAGTTTAAAATCTATTCTGTAATGGGCTCTCTACCATGTTATAATGACAACATTGGTGCCAATTGACCATAAATTGAAAACTTTATAAAATTCTTCATATTTTGTTTAAAATTAGCAGAATAATTACATCATGGCTATGGTATACAATGCCCACTAGCATTTTATTCTTTGTGATGCAAAAGGTGTATTAAGCATTTACCATGCCACAAGGGTAGTATCCTCTGTGGGACATAGGATAAATGATACTAGGAAATAAGTGGGGCATGATGCACATGACAGATAACGTCATGCAACCTAACCTCAAGTCATGTAAATACCACCTTCTGCTTATTTCTAAGCTCAAACCTTATGATATTTTGAAGCTCAGATAAGAACTAAGAGAAATCTAAAAGGTTGATCTAGAAACAGAGTATGGGAGAGCTGGGAAGTGCTGGGAACAGGCTGGGGAATAGTAGATTGTTACACTCAAAGACCACGATGTACACTTGACAAATTAGAAGAAAAGATTTTGAAGATGGTGTTTGAAGAGAAAGATGTTTGTAATGTATATATGCATCACAACTCTTTATATATAATAACCAGTATATACAAAGAACCCAAGAAGTTAGACTCCAGAGAATCAAATAACCTTACTAAAAAGGAGGTACAGAGCTAAACAGAGAATTCTTAACTCAGGAATCTCAAATGGCCAAGAAGCACCTAAAGAAATGTTCAACATCGTTAGTACTCATCATGGAAATGCAAATAAAAATGACCCTGAGATTCTACCTCACACCAGTCCGAAAGGCTAAGATCAAAAATTCAGGTACCTCAGTGATGTCTATGATTTTTGTACCACGTATCTTTTTATTGGATATTTCATTTATTTACATTTCAAATACTATTCCCTTTCCTGATGCCCTCAGAAACCCCATATTCCATCCCCCCAACTCTTGCTTCTATGTGGGTGTGCTCCCTACTCACTCCTACCTCCCTACCCTCCCATTCCCCTACACTGGGGCATAGAGCATTCATGGGACCAAGGGCTTGTTCTCCCACTGATGCTCTACAAAGCCATCTTCTGTTACATAGATGGCTAGAGTAATGGGTCTCTACATGTGTACTCCTTTGTTGGTGGTTTAGCCCCTGGGAGCACTGGTTGGTTAATGTCTTTGTTCTTGCTATGGGGTTGCAAACCCCTTCAGATTCTTCAATGATTTCTTTAACTCCTCCAATGGAAACCCCTTATTTAGTCCAATGGTTGGCTGAGAACATCCACCTCTGTATATATCAGGCTCTGACAGCCTCTCAGGAGACAGCTATCTCAGGCTCCTATCAGCAAGCACTTCTTGGCATCCACAATAGTGTCTGAGTTTGGTGACCATATATGAGGAGGATCCCCAGGTGGAGCAGTCTCTGGATGGCCTTTCCTTCAGTCTTTGATCCACACTTTGTCTCCATATTTGCTCCCTTGAGTACTTTTTTACACCTTCTAAGAAGGACTGAATCACCCACACTTTGTACTTCCTTCTTCTTGAGCTTCATGTGGTCTGTGAATAGTATCTTGGGTATTCTGAGCTTTTAGGCTAATATCCACTTATCAGTAAAGGCATTCCATGTGTGTACTTTTGGGATTGGGTTACCTCACTCAGAATATTTTCTAGTTCCATCCATTTGCCTAAGAATTTCATGAATTCATTGTTTTTAATAGCTAAATAGTACTCCACTATGTAAATGCACCACATTTTCTGTATCCATTCCTCTATTGAAGGACATCTAGGTTCTTTCCACCTTCTGGCTATTATAAATAAGGCTGCTATGAACATAGGGAGCATGTTTCTTTATTGTATGTTGGAACATCTTTTGGGTATATGCCCAGGAGTAGTATAGCTCGTTCCTCAGGTAGTGTCATGTCCAATTTTCTGAAGAAATCCAAGACTGATTTCCAAAGTGGTTGTACCAGCTTGCAATCCTAACAACAATGGAGGAGTGTTTCTCTTTCTCCACATCCTTGCCAGCATGTGCTGTCACCTGGGCTGTTTTGTTTGTTTGTTTGTTTGTTTGTTTTTGTGTAGCATAGAGTTTGGATTATTCATGGCATGGAGGGGGAGTTAAGAGGGTAGCAGAGGCAGAGAAAGGCAGAGAGAAGGAGAGAGTAGAGAAGTAGAAGCCAGCCAGGAGCACATGGAGAGAGGGGGAAGAGAAGACAAAAGGGAAGAACCCAAGAGGGCAAGAAGGAAGCAAGAGTAAGAGGCAAGAAGGCAAGAGTAAGAGCATCACCTGAGTTTTTGATCTTGGCCACTCTAACTGGTGTGAGGTGGAATCTCAGGGTTGTTTTGATTTGCATTTCCTTGATGACTAAGGATGCTGAACATTTCTTGATGTGCTTCTCAACCATTTGAGCTTCCTCAATTGAAAATTCTTTGTTTAGCTTTGTACCTCATTTTTAATAGGGTTATTTCATTGTCTGGAGTCTAATTTCGTGAGTTTTTTTTATATATTGGATATTAGCCCTCTTTCAGATGTAGGATTGGTAAAGATCTTTTGCCCATCTGTTGGTTGCCATTTTGTCCTATTGACAGTGTCCTTTGCTTTACAGAAGCTTTGTGATTTTATGAGGTCCCCTTTGTCAATAAGGAACTTTTCCCCTGTGCCCATGTATTTGAGGCTCTTCCCTACTTTCTCTTCAATTAGTTTCAGTGTATCTGGTTTTATGTGGAGGTCTCTTTGATCCACTTGGACTTGAACTAGAATGGATCAATTTGATAGCTACCCATGGCTCCAGAAGCACAGGCAGCAGAGGATGGCCTTGCTGGACTTCAAAGGGAAGAGATGCCCCTGGTCCTGGAAAGGCTAGATGAAGCAGTGTAGGGAAATACCAGAACAGGGAAGCTGGAGGGCATTGATTGGAGAATGGGAGGAGGGGAGATGGCTTGTGGAATTTATAGGGGGGGACCAGTAAGGGGAAATCATTTGAAATGTAAATAAAGAATGTATCTAATAAAAAAAGAAAAGAAAAAAAAAGAAAAATGAAATAGTAAATAATTAAAAAAATAAAGACAGCCTTCTAGCAGTTCAAAAACAAACAAACAAAAAAAAAGGATCACTTTGCATTCTTCTATATGCTGACATTCAGTAGAACCAGCACCATTTCACCATTTGTTGAAATGCTGTCCTATGTCCACTGGATAGTATTAACTCCTTTGTCAAAGACCAAGTGACCATAGACATTTGAGTTTATTTCTGGGTCATCAATTCTATTCCATTGATCTTCCTACCTGTCTCTATACCAATATTGTGCAGTTTTTGTCACTATTGCTGTGTAGTACAGCTTGAGGTCAGGGAAGGTGATTTCCCCAGAAGTTTTTACATTGTTGAGAATAGTTTTCATTGTCCTGGAGTTTTTGTTATTATGAATGAATTTGCAAATTACTCTTTCTAACTCTATGAAGAATTGAGTTGGAATTTTGATGGGGATTGCATAGAATCTGTAGATTGCTTTCAGCAAGATGGCCATTTTTACTATATTGATCCTGCCAATCCATGAGCATGGGAGATCTTTCCATTGTCTGAGATCTTCAGTTTCTTTCTTCAGAGACTTGAAGTTCTTGTCATACAGATCTTTCACTTGCTTGGTTAGAGTCACATCAAGATAGGTAATCTTATTTGTGAGTATTGTGAAGGGTGTCATTTCCCCAATTTATTTCTCAGCCTCTATATCCTTTGAGTAGAGAAAGGCTACTGATTTGTTTGAGTTAACATCCAGCCACTTTGTTGAAATTGTGTATCAGGTTTAGGAGTTCTCTGGTGGACTTTTTAGGGTCACTTAAGTATACTATCATATCATCTGCAAATAGTGATATTTTGACTACTTCCTTTATAATTTGTATCCATTTGACCTCCTTTTGTTGTTTAATTGCTCTGGCTAGGGCTTCAAGTACTATATTGAAGAGGTAGGGAAAAAATGGGAAAAAATTATCTAGTTCCTGATTTAAATGGGATTGCTTCAATTTTCTCTCCATTTAGTTTGATGTTGGCTACTGGTTTACTGAATACTGCTTTTACTATATTTAGGTATGGCCCTTGAATTCCTGATCTTTCCAAGACTTTTCCCATGAAGGGTTTGTAGAATTTTGTCAAATGCTTTCTCAGAATGTAATGAGATTATCATGTGTTTTTTTTTTCCTTTGAGTTTGTTTACATAGTAGATTATGTTGGTGGATTTCCATATATTGAACCATTCCTGCATTCCTGGGATAAAGTCTACTTGCTCATGATGGATGATTGCTTTGATGTGTTCTTGAATTCGTTTGCAAGAATTTTATTGAGAATGTTTTGCATTAATATTCATAGGGGAAATTGTTCTTAAGTTTTCTTTCTTTGTTGGATCTTTCTGTGGTTTAGGTATAAACATAATTGTGGCTTCATAGAATAAATTAGGTATTGTTCCTCCTATTTCATGGAATAGTTTGCCTAGAATTGTTATTAGGTCTTCTTTGAAGGTCTGATAGAATTTGTACTAAAAACCATCTGGTCCTGGACTTTTTTGGTTGGGAGACTTTTAATGACTGCTGCTATTTCTTTAGGGGTTATAGGACAGTTTAGGTGGTTTAACTGTCCCGATTTAACATTGGTACCTGGCATCTGTCCAGAAAATTCTTCATTTTAGGGAGATTTTCGACTTTTGTTGAGTATTAGCTATTGTAGTAGGTTTTTTGAATTTCCTCAGTTTCTGTTCTTATTTCTCACTTTTCATTTTTGATTTTATTAATTTGGATATTGACTCTGTGCCCTCTGGTTAGTCTCCATAAGGGTTTGTCTATTTTATTTATTTTCTCAAAGAAGCAGCACCTGGTTTTCTTGATTCTTTGTAGAGTTCCTTTTGCTTTGATTATTTCCCCGCTGTCTATTCCTCTTGGGTGTTTTTGTTTCTTTTTGTTCTAGAGCTTTTTGTTTAGAGCTGTCAAGCTGCTAGAATATACTCTCTCCAGTTTGTTTTTTGGAGGAATTAAAGCTCTGAGTCTTACTCTTAGCACTGCTTTCATTGTGTCTCATAAGTTTTGGTATGATGTGCCTTCTAAAAAGTCTTTAATTTCTTTATTTATTCTTTGACCAAGTTATCATTGAGTAGAGTGTTCTTCAGCTTCCAGGTGTATGTGGGCTTCTTGTTGTTTTGTTGTTATTGAAGAATTCATGGGATTATTTCAATCTTCTTGTATCTGTTGAAGCCTATTTTTTGACCATTTATATGGTCAGTTTTGGAGAAGGTACCAGGAGATGCTGAGAAGAAGGTATATTCTTTTAATTTAGGATGAAATTTTCTATAGATATCTGCTAAATCCTTTGGTTCATAACTTCTGTTAGTTTCACAGTATCTCTATTTTCTGTTTCCATGATCTATCCATTGATAAGAGTTGGGTGTTGAAGTCTCCCACGATTACTGTGTGAGGTACAATGTGTGGTTTGAGCTTTAGTAAAGTTTCTTTTATAAATGTGGGTATCCTTGAATTTGGAGCAAAGAAGTTCAGAATTGAGAGTTTTATTGAATAAATTGCCCTCCCTTATTTTTTAATATCTTTTTGTTGAAAGTTGATTTTATTCACTATTAGAATGGATATTCCAGCTTGTTTCTTGGGACCATTTGTTTGGAAAAATTTTTCCCAGCCTTTTACTCTGAGGTATTTTCTGTCTTTGTCACTGAGGTGTGTTTCCTGTATTCACCAAAATGCTGGGTCCTGTTTACATATCCAATCTGTTAGTCTATGACTTTTTATTGAGGAATTGAGTTCATTGATGTTAACAGATATTAAGTAAAAGTTATTGTTGTTACCTGGTTTTTTGTTGTTGTTGTTGTTAGAGATTTAATTATATGAGGGGGTATCTTCTTTTGGGTTTGTTGAAAGAAGATTACTTTCTTAATTTTTCTAGAGTATAGTTTCCCTCCTTGTTTGAAGTTTTCCATCTATTATCCTTTGAAGGGATGATTTGTGGAAAGATATTGTGTAAATTTGTTTTTGTCATAAAATATCTGAGTTTCTCCATCTATAGTAATTAAGAATTCTGCTGGGTATAATAGCCTGGGCTGGTATTTATGTTCTCTTGCTATCTGTATAATATCTGCTCAAGGTCTTCTGACTTTTATCATCTGTGGTGAGAAGTCTTGTGTAATTCTGATAAGTCTGCGTATATATGTTACTTGACCTTTTTTCCTTACTTCTTTTAATATTCTTTCTTTGTTTTATGCATCTGGTGTTTTGATTATTATGTGACAGGAAGAACTTCTTTTCTGGTCTAGTCTATTTGTAATTCTATAGGCATCTTTTATGTTCATGGGAATCTTTTTCTTTAGGTTAGGGAAATATTCTTCTATGATTTTGTTAATGATATTTTCTGGCCCTTTGAGTTGGGAATCTTTGCTCTCTTCTATACCTATTATCCTTAGGTTTGGTCTTCTCATTGTGTTCTGGATTTCCTGGATGTTTTGGGTTAGGAGCTTTTTGTATTTTGCATTTTCTTTGACTGTTGTGTCCATGTTTTTTTATGGTATCTTCTGCCCCTGAGATTCTGTCTTCTATCTCTTGTATTCTGTTGATGAAACTTGCATCTATGACTCCTGATCTCTTTCCTTGGTTTTATATCTCCAGCGTAGTCTCCCTTTGTGATTTCTTCATTGTTTCTACTTCCATTTTTAGATCCTGGATGATTTTGTTCAATCCCTTCACCTGTTTGTTTGTGTTTTCCTGCAATTCTTTAAGGTATTTTTGTGTTTCCTCTTTAAAGGCTTCTACCTGGTTACCTGTGTTCTCCTGTATTTCTTTAAGGTAGTTATTTATGTCCTCTAAAGTTTTCTATCATCATCAAGAGAAGTGATTTTAAATCTCAATCTTGCTCTTCAAGT
This sequence comes from Apodemus sylvaticus, assembly GCF_947179515.1. Taxonomy (NCBI): domain Eukaryota; kingdom Metazoa; phylum Chordata; class Mammalia; order Rodentia; family Muridae; genus Apodemus; species Apodemus sylvaticus. The sequence continues at coordinate 20,759,510 of NC_067486.1, read as the reverse complement.
GTGTGGGGTATCCAGGAATTGCTATGGTGGGAGACTTGGGTTCTGATGATTTCCAGAATCACATTGGTTTCTATTGCTCATGTTCTTGCGCTTGTCTCTTGCCATCTGGTTATCTCTACTGCTACCTGCACTCACTGTCTCTGATTGGAGCCTGTCCCTCCTGTTATCTTGGTTGTATCAGAACTCCTTGGAGTCCAGCTTTCTCTGTGATCCTGTGATCTTGAGATCCTGGCAGTAAGAGCTGCAGGGCAGAGTCAAGCTGCCTTTGGGATCCTGAAATCCTGGTGTGACCAAGTTCCTGAGATCTTGTGTTCCTAAGATCCTATGATCCTGGACATGTTAGAGCACCTTGGAGCCAGCTTCCTCTGGGTGTTATGGAACTTGGTGCAGTACTTAGCGCAGAGCTACTGCCCAAGGTCTACTCATCACACTGGCTCAGACTGGAAAGAACCTGTGCCACTGACCAGGTGGGGGTTCCTGTGCCACTGAATCCCCAGGCATCCCAGTAACTCCCGGAGTTGTGGCCTCCTCACCTATGATCCTGGGCATGTTAGAGCTCGTGGGAGTCCAGCTTCCTCTGAGTGTTGTGGGATTGGGTGCAAAGCTAGCTCCCAAGGTTTGCTGAGGGCACTGGCTCAGACTAGAAGGGTTCTTAAAGCTAGCCACCAAGATCTATTTGGATATTTCCTTTATACCACTGATTAATTAAATATAAATTTAAAGTATACTAACAAACACAAATTTAGGAATAAATCCCTCTTTTGTACTATAGTGTAATAAGAATAACTATAGATAATATTATTTACTGTAGTTTTCAACAAAGCTACAAAGTTTAATAATAAATGCTAGAGGAGATTCATGTGTTTAATTTGACCTAAACCTAAATATGCACAAATACCTAAATCATAGTACTTCAGTGATAGGAACAAATTTTATTTTATGTATCATTAGAAGGAGTTTAGCAATAAAAGTCTATTACTCCCACTTAAAAAAAAATAATTTCTCAGCTAAACCAACCAGATCACAAGACAGAGTATTTGGATCTTGGTTAAGGCTCAGTTGCTAACCTTCACTGTGCATCAAACAGCTAATATCCACAGCTCATGTTCCAATCTGTGAAGTGATGGGCTGGAATTAGGGATCTTCAAGTTTCTTCCTCCTTTAATATTCTGTGGGTCATGCTTTAATACAGTGTTCACCAAACTGTAGCCTAGGAAAATAGTTTTGGAGGCCAGCCACTTTTCTACCATTTCATCAGCATGTCTATTTCCTGCTTCTTTGAATCACACAAAGAAAAAATAACTAACTGCTTCACCAATCCCAGAATTACTGAATTTAAACCATGTAAAAAATAAATATTAGAAAATTCAAGGTGACACACTTTTAAAGGTAGTCAGATCAAAACAACTACAGGGAAATTTCCTAAAATCTAAGCACCAAGCTATCATTTAATGCATCATAGAAAATATAATGCAAAACTATAACATAGCTTAATATACAAACATAATGTAAACCTACAAGAATCTGTGTTATTATTTCATAGATTATGATATTGCCTTTGAGTAAACTTAAAGAAATATTTCTGATCCTTAAAAGATTAAACAAAATTCAATTAAAACTGGGAGTAAAGTAATCCTTTCGATCATGCTGTCTGCATCTTGTGAGGGAATAGGGCCTGTATCAATCTTCTTATGGTTATAAATTCAAATTAGTTTTCTACCTCTGCATTTTACAGAATTAATTAGTGAAGTGACGTCTTACATCCTCAATAGCATTCATAACCCCCACAACAGTGTTGAGTTTTAATATGTGCTTAAATATGAAGCTACATATTTTGGATGATTTATTTAAGGTAATGAAATGCCAGCCAGGGCCAGACATCTTGGAAAATGACTTGGAAATTGTTCCTGCTTTTATGAATATGAATCAATGAGAAAATTAAGCCTAGCATTTTCTATATAGCAAGCCGTACACAAGGAGAAAATCATTCACCCAAGTAAGAGAATAACGGTTTGCAATATATTGAAAATATTTGCACAGTTGCAAAATACAATTAGTTTGTGATCTGAACAAGAGGGAATTTGGTATTCCTGTATTTCCTTTACTAGCCTTGGATGTATCACTGTGGCATGAATGCACAACCTTTGCCTCACAATGCAGACTGAATGCACTCCTTGAGAACAGGATTGCAATGCTCAATGCTGCCTGCACTTACTCTCTGCAAAGAGTGGAGATCACAGACAAGCTGCTGCTAGTACAATGACTGACTACATTTCTGACTCATTAACGTGCAGGTGCTCTTTGTTTTCCATGGGAACTTCCCTGAAACCATTGCTCTCTCCTTCAGAAAAATGTTACAGCAACTTCAAATCTTGCACTGTACCTAGAGACAATATGGCCCCACTTTTGTGTGACAGCAGGTTGCCTTTGTTTTTCATACATGAAGTATGGACTACATACATACATACATACATACATACATACATAATTCCAAATATATTCCATCTATACATATATACATGCACACATATATAATTTCATGCTCTCTCCATCCCCCTCTTTTTCTCCTCCTCTCCCCATACCCTCTCCCTCCTCCTACCTCTCTCTCCCTCTCTCTATCTCTGTCTCCCTCTCTCTCCCTCCCTCCATCCGTTCCTCCCCCTCCCTTCCACCCTCCCAACTACCATCCTTCCCTCCCTCCTCCCTCCCTCCCTTTCTTCTCTCTCTCTCTCTCTCTCTCTCTCTCTCTCTCTCTCTCTCTCTCTCGATAACAAAAAGCAAAATTTATGAGGGCAATAACAATTGCAACTCATATCTTCCTATCTCTAAAGGGCTGCTTTATCACATGAAACCAATAGTTTAGGCATTTCTACATAAAATAATTTTATCCTGATTATCCTCATTTATCATGTTAATCACCTGTCTTAATTTTTAAATGTATTTGTGTGTGTGTGTGTGTGCGTGTGCGTGTGTGTGTGTGTGTGTGTGTGTGTTTGTGTGGTGTGTGTGTAAATAAAAGTGTGCATTCCAGGACACAGATGTGTGTGTGTGTGTAAATAAAAGTGTGCACTCCAGGACACAGATGAACAGACATGAAAGTCAAAGAATAGCTTTTCCACTTCTATTTCATTTTTAGGCAAGGCTTATTCTTTCTACCTCTGGGCCTCATATACCAGGCTGGGTGGACCTTTAACATTCAACCAGAGTACTTGTCTCCGCCACCCGTCTCACGGTAGTAGCTGTAGGACGACAGACGCATGCAGCCACATCTGGCCATTTACAAGAGGTTTGTGAACTGAGTCACCAGGCTCACGTGACAAGTGCTTGTGCCCATCGAGCCATCTCCCTGGCAATTGTTTTAATTTCTAACTCCTAATTTCTTATTAATGGCCCATTATAAGACGTATTTTTATGTTTTCGGCACATTTGTGATATGCAAAGCCTATCTGAAATTTTATCTATACTTGCCCACTTGAGTTTTTATCATGTTAAATTGACACATTATTCCTATGTAAAAATCTATTGCAACAACATGAGAGCCAAAATCGTTTTGCTAAACTATTCTAAAATGTGTGATTCTAGATTTTTTATTGAGCATTTTATTTATTTATATTTCAAATGTTATCCCCTTTCCTAGTTTCCCCTCCAGAAACCCCCTATCCCATCATTCCTCTCCCTGCTTCTTTAAGGGTAGTCCCCTAACAACCTACCCAATCCTGCATTCCCCACCCTGGCATTCCCCTATAATGGGGCCCTTCACAGGACGAAGGGCCTCTACTCCCATTGATTCCTAACAAGGCCACCCTATGAAACACACACAGCTGGCGCCTTGGGTCCCTCCATGTGTACTCTAGTTGTTGGTTTAGTCCCTGGGAGCTCTGGGGTAGCTGGTTGGTTGATATTATTGTTTTTCCTATGGGTTCCAAACCCCTTCAGCTCCTTCAGTCCTTTCTCTAACTCCTCCATCGGGGAACCCATGCTCAGTTCAATGGTTGGCTGCAAGCATCTGCCTCTGTATTTGTCAGGTTCTGGCAGGGCCTCTCAGGAAACGTCTATATCAGGTTCCTGTCGGCAAGCACTTCTTGGCATCAGCAATAGTGTCTGGGTTTTGTGTCTATATATGGAATGGATCCCCAGGTGGGCCTGCCTCTGGATGGCCTTTCCTTCAATCTCTACTCAACACTTTATCACCATATTTCCTCCCTTGAGTATTTTGTTCTCCCTTCTAAGAAGGACTGAAGCATTCACACTTTGGTCTTCCATCTTCTTGAGGTTCATATGGTCTGTGAATTATATCTTGGGTATTCTGAGCTTTTGGGCTAACATCAACTTATCAGTGAGTTTGTACCATGTGTGATTGGGTTACCTAACTCAGAATGCTATTTTTATAATCCCATCCATTTGCCTAAGAATTTCATGAATTCATTGTTTTTAATAGCTGAGGAGTTGTGCTCCATTGTGTAAATATACCACATTTTCTGTTTCCATTCCTCTGATAAAGGACATCTGGGTTCTTTCAACCTTCTGGCTTTTATAAATAAGGTTGCTAAAAACATAGTGGAGCATGTGTCCTTATTATATGTTGGAGCAACTTTTGGGTATATACCCAGGAGTGGGATAGCTGGATCTTCAGGTAGTACTACGTCTAATTTTCAGAGGAGCTGAATGACTGGTTTCCGCACTGGTTGTTCCAGCTTGCCATCCCACCAACAATGGAGGAGTGTTCTTTTTTTTCTCCACATCATTGCTAGCATGTGCTATCACCTGAGTTTTTTTTTATCTTAGTAATTCTGGCTGGTGTAAGGTTTTGATTTGCATTTCCTTGATGACTAAGGATATTGAACATTTCTTTAGGTGCTTCTCAGCCATTTGGTATTCCTCAGTTGAGAAATTCTTATCTCTGTACCCCATTTTTAATAGTGTTATTTGGTTCTCTGGAGTCTAACATCTTGAATTCTTTGTATATATTGAATATTAGTCCTCTATAGGATATAGCATTGGTAGCAATCTTTTCCCCATCTATTGGTTGCCATTTTGTCCTATTGACAGTTTCCTTTGCCTTACAGAAGTTTTGCAATTTTACAAGATCCCATTTGTCAATTTTTTTTTATGATTTCCCCTTTTCTGGCCCCCCACTCCCCAAAAGTCCCATAAGCCCTCTTCCCTACCCCTGTTCTCCCACCCACCCCTTCCCACCTCCCTGTTCTGGTTTTGTCCTATACTGCTATACTGAGTCTTTCCAGAACAAGGGGCAGATCTTAGAGCATAAGTCATTTGTGTTCTGTTCAGGAAATTTTCCCATGTGCCTATGTATTCAAAGCGGTTCCCCCACTGTTTCTTCTTTTGGTTTCAGTGTATCAGGTCCTTGATCCAAATGGACTTGAACTTTGTACAAAGAGATAAGAATGGTTCAATTTGCATTGTTCTACATGATGACCTTAAGTTAAACCAGCACCATTTGTTGAAAATGCTCTTTTTTTTCCACTGGATGGTTTTAGTTCCTTTGGCAAAGGTCAAGTGAACACAGATGTTGGCTTCATTCTAGGTCCTCAATCCTGTTCCTTTGATCACCTGACTGTCTCTGTACCAATACCACACAGTTTTTTATCACTATTACTCTGTACTACAGCTTGAGGTCAAGGATGGTGATTCCACCAGAGGGTTTTTTTTTTCTAGTAGGTATTTGCTTTATTTACATTTCAAATGTTATCCCCTTTTCCCCTTTCCCCTCTGAAAACCTACTATCTCATTCCCCCTCCCCCTGCTCACCAACCAACCCACTCCCACTTTCCTGTTCTGGCATTCCTCTCCACTGGGGCACCAAGCCTTCACAAAACCAATGGCCTCTCCTCTCATTAATGTCTGCAAAGACCATCCTCTGCTACATATGTAACTGGAGCCATGTGTCCCTCCATGTGCGTTCTTTGGTTGGTGGTTTAGTCCCTAGGAGCTCTGGAAGTATTGGTTGGTTCATATTGTTGTTCCTCCAATGGGGCTGCAAACTTCTTCAGCTCCTTGGGTCCTTTCTCTAGCTCCTCCATTGGGAACCCTGTGCTCAGTCCATTGGTTGGCTGTAAGCATCAACTTCTGTATTTGTCAGGAACTGGCAAAGCCTCTCAGAGACAGCTATATTAGGCTCTTGTCAGCAAGAACTTCCCGGCATCAGCAATAGTGTCCAGATTTCCTTCAGATTCTGGTCCACACTTTACCTCTGGATGTCCTCCCATAGTTTTCATTGTCCTGGATTTTTTGTTATTCCAAATGAATTTGCAAATTGCTCTTTCTAACTCTGTGAAAAATTGAGTTGGATATTTGAAGGGGATTGCATTGAATCTGTAGATTGCTTTCACCAAGATGCCCATTTTTACTATATTAATCCTGCCAATCCATGAGCATGGGAGATCTTTCCACCTTCTGGGATCTTCGATTTCTTTCTTCAGACACTTGAAGCTCTTGGCATAAAGATTTTTCACTTGCTTGGTTAGAGTCACATCAAGATATTTTATATTGTGACTATTGTGAAGGGTGTCATTTCCCTAATTTCTTTCTCAGCCTCTTTATCCTTTGAGTAGAGGAAGGCTACTGATATGTTTGAGTTAACTTTATAGCCAGCCACTTTGCTGAAGTTGTGTATCAGGTTTAGGAGTTCTCTGGTGGAATTTTTGTGCTCACTAAAGTATACTGTTATATCATGTGCAAATAGTGATATTTTGACTTCTTCCTTTCTAATTTGTATTCCTTTTACCTCCTTTTGTTGTCTAATTGCTCTGGCTAGGACTTTGAGTACCATACTGAATAGGTATGGAGAGGGTGGGCAGCCTATCTAGTCCCTGATTTTAGTGAGATAGCTTCAATTTTTTCTCCATTTGGTTTGATGTTGGCTACTGGTTTGCTGTATATTGCTTTTACTATGTTTAGGTATGGACCTTGAATTACTGAGCTTTCCAAGACTTTTACCATGAAGGGGTATTGAATTTTGTCAAATGCTTTCTCAGCATCTAATGAAATGATCATGTGTTTTTTTTTTTTAGTTTGTTTATATAGTGGATAATGTTGATAGATTTCTGTGCATAGAACCATCCTTTCATCCCTAAGATGAAGCCTACTTGATCATGATGGATAATCATTTTCATGTGTTCTTTAATCCAGTCTGAGAGAATTTTATTGACTATTTTTGCATTGATATTTATAAGTGAAATTGGTTTTAAGTTCTCTGTCTTTGTTGAGTGTTCGTGTGGTTAAGTTTGAGCATAATTGTGGATTCATAGAACAAAATGGGTAGTGCTGCTTCTGCGTCTATTTTGTGTAATAGTTTGAAGAGTATTGGTATTAAGTCTCCTTTAAAGACCTGATAGAATTCTGCACTAAACCCATTTGGTCTTTTTTTTTTTTGATTGGGAGACTGTTAATGACTGCTTCCATTTTCTAGGGGTTATGGGACTTTTTAAACAGTTTAACAGATTCTGATTTAAATTTGGTATCTGTCTAGAGAATTATCCATTTTATCTAGATTTTTTAGTTTTATTGAGCTTTTGATTTTGTCTTAGAACTGTCTCCTGGTTTGGTTGATTCTTTGTATAGTTCTTTTTGTTTCTACTTGGTTGATTTCAGCCCTGAGTTTGATGATTTCCTGCTGTCTACTCCTCTTATGTATATTTGCTTCTTTTTGTTCTAGAGCTTTCAGGTGTGTTGTTAAGCTGCTAGTGTATGTTCCCTCCAGTATCTTTTTGGAGGCATTCAGAGTATCTCTTATCACTGCTTTTATTGTGTCCTATAAGTTTGGGTATGTTGTGCCTTTATTTTCATTAAATTTTACAGTCTTTAATTTCTTTCTTAATTTCTTCCTTGACCAAGTTATCATTGAATAGAGTGTTGTTCAGCTTCCATGTGCATTTGGGCTTTCTGTTGTTTTTGTTTTTATTAAAGACCAACCGTAGCCCATCATGATCTGATAGGATGCATAGGATTATTTCCATCTTCTTGTATCTGTTTAAACCTCTTTTGTGACCGGTTATTTGGAGAAGGTACCATGAGATCCTGAGACGAAGGTATATTCTTTTGTTTTAAGATGAAATGTTCCATAATTATGTTAAATCTATTTGGTTCATAACTTCTCTTAGTTTCACTGTCTCTGTTTAGTTTCTGTTTTTATGATCTGTCCATTGATGAGAGTGGGGTGTTGGAGTCTCCTACTATTATTGTCTGAGGTGCAATGTGTGCTTTGAGCTTTAGTAAAGTTTCTTTTATGAATGTGGGTGCCCTTGCATTTGGAGGATAGGTGTTCAGAACTGAGAGTTCTTCTTGGCAGATTTTTCCTTTGATGAGTATGAAATGTCCTTCCTTATCTTTTTTGATAACTTTTGGTTGAAACTAGATTTTATTCAATATTAAATTGACTACTCCAGCTAGTTTCTTGGGACCATTTGCTTGGAAATTTTTTTTCCAGACCTTTACTCTGAGTTAGTGTTTGCCTTTGTCACTGAGGTGCATTTCCTGTATGCAGCAAAATGCTGGGTCCTGTTTATTTATCCAATCATTTAGTCTGTTGCTTTTTAAGGAAAAGTGATTGTTGCTTCCTGTTATTTTGTTGTTAGAGATTTATTTATGTTTGTGTGGGTATCTTATTTTGGGTTTGTTGAAAGATTGCATTCTTGCATTTTTTTAGGGTACAGTTTCCCTCCTTGTGTTGGAGTTTTCCAACTATTATCGTTTGTAGGGCTCAATTTGTCGAAAGATACTGTGTAAATTTGTTTTTGTCATGGAATATCTTGGTTTCTCCATCTATGGTAATTGAGAGTTTTACTGAGTATAGTAGCCTTGGCTGGCATTTGTGTTCTCTTAGTGTCTGTATGACATCTGCCCAGAATCTTCTGACTTTCATAGTCTCTGGTGCGAAGTCTGATGCAATTTTGAAGTCTGCCTGTATATGGATATGTTACTTGAACTTTTTCCCTTACTGCTGTTAATATTCTTATTGTTTTGTTTTGTTTTGTGCATATGGTGTTTTGACTATTATGTGACAGGAGGAATTTCTTTTCTGGTCTGGTCTATTTGGAGTTCTATAGGCTTCTTGTATGTTCCCGGCAACTCTTTCTTTAGGTTAGGGAAGTTTTCCTATGATTTTGTTGATATTTACTGGCCCTACAAGTTGGGAATCTTTGTTCTCTTCTATACCTATACCTATTATCTTTAGGTTTGGTCTTCTCATTGTGGCCTAGATTTCCTGAATGTTTTGGGTTAGGAACTCTTTGCATTTTGCATTTTTTTTTGACTTTTGTGTCAATGATTTTTATGGTATCTTCTGAGAATCCTGAGATTCTTCTATCTCTTGTATTCTGTTGGTGATGCTTGCATCTGTGATGCCTGTTCTCTTTTCTAGGTTTTCTATCTCCAGGTTATCTCCCTTTGTGTTTTTCTTTTACCATTTTTAGATCCTGGATGGTTTTGTTCAATTCCTTCACCTGTTTTGTTGTTTTCTTGTAATCCCTGTAAGGGATTTTTGTGTTTCCTCTTTAAGGTCTTCTACCTATTTACCTGTCTTCCCCTGTATTTCTTTAAGGGAGCTATTCATGTCCTTCTTAAAGTTCTCTATCATCATCATGAGAAGTGATTTTAAATCTAAATTTTGGTTTCCTGTTGTGTTGAGGTATCCAGGACTTTGCTGTGGTGGGAGAACTGGGTTCTGATGATGTAAAGTAGCCTTGGTTTCTTTCGCTTATGTTCTTCTGCTTGCCTCTCACCATATGATTACCTCTGGTCTTAGTTGTTCTTTCTGTCTCTGACTGGAACTTTTCTCTCCTGTGGTCCTGTGAGCCTGTGATCTTAGTTTTGTCAACACTCTGAGGGAGCCCAGCTCTCTCCTGGGTGGGATTTGGGTGTGGAGGGCTGTGGGACAGCCTTGGCTTCAGAGCACAGATAGAGAGACCAGACTGGAAGGATTCTGTCCCCAGCTGCTCTGCTCTTCCTGTGCCATGCATGCTTCTGGAGAATTCCTCTTTGGACAGTTACTGAAGTGAAAGTTGTGATCTACCCTCTGGACTTAGGAGTGAGAGCACTCCTGAGAGACCAGCTCTCTCCTGGTGGGATTTGTGTGCAGAGGGATGTGTGACAGCCTTAACTCCAGGGCACAAATGTGTGATTCTAGCTTTAAGTTATTCACTCTTTCTAATTCATGTACGACATTTATGGAGACCAAAGGAAAAGGAAAACTCAATTTGTTCAATGAAGTTCCTTGCACGTCTTTTCTGAAAAAATTCAGGTGTGTCATAAAATTGAACTATGAAATATCTTTATTTGGATACAGAATTTTATAGAAAATGCTGTATAAAGCATAATTTAAATTACTGGTTCTATCATAACTCAAATCCTGACAGCTAAAAAATGACTACTCTCAACAGCTATTCTAACTGGTAGAGATTTGACAAAAGAAATGAGATCAGGCATGAACAGGAGAAAAAAATTAACTGGGTTTATATGAGCCAGTGGTGGCAAATGCCTTTAATCCCAGCACTCAGGAGGCAGTGGAAAATGGATCTCTGTGAGTTTAAGGCCAGCCTGATTTATAGAGTAAGTTCTAGAACAGCCAGGAATACATGAAGAACCCCTGTCTCAAAACAAAGCAAAACAATAAAACTCAGTTTAAAATAATACAAATATTAGATTCACAAATAGATCATAATATTAATCTGGCTAGACTCAAATAGAAAAAAATTACTATGCTGTATATATTCTTAATAAATACACCTCTTTCTCCTAAGGAATTCACCAGTATTGTCTTTTCAATATCAAATTAATACTTATGCATGGATACATTCAGATCATTTAAAATTCTCAGTTTAAACATACTGGTGTTTGCAAGAGCAATTCAACCTTTGAGAAGCATTTCCATTCATGTTTTTATCCCTTTAATCTACCTACATCTTTCAAGTATCTTAGATACAAGCTGCCTCATTGCTGTTCACCAAGCTGTTTGTGTTTCACTTGAGGATCTTTAAGTTAGCAAACGCCTTCTGGGAGTTCCATCAGCAGAAAGCAGGCCTAGAAATATCTTCATAACACTTCCAAATCAGAAAAGACTTGAATCTTTCCTGCGCACTGAAGGTAGGTGCTGGGAAATGAGCCCAGGGCTTCGTGCAAACTAACCAAGCACTCTACCAACTGAGCCACATCTTGTGATCTGTATAGTCTGTGGACCTTCATGATCATAATGACCCAGTTAAAGCTTGATCACTTAAATCTCCAGTATCTAGTGTATCCTAACACCAAGTACACAGTAAAAATGTTTAATATGCATTATATTAAAATTTAATTACAATAAAACAACATAAGACAGTATATACTAAGTGCTGTAAACAAGATATAGCTGAGACGAGAAAGAAAACACCCAGGCAAGAAAATGAAGAAGGTTTTGTGATGTAAATTGTATTTAAACATTATTAGAACTCATGGCTGGGTAAGTCAGAGACCCAAGAGGGGAATCTATTGATGTTCTGCTTAATGGCCATATTTTCAGACTACCATCTAAATATTTATGTTTATAACTATAGAATAATTTTGCTTTTAACCTTAGTCAGAAATTCTTATTACAGTGGGTCATGGTTGATACAGAGGCTCAGAAAAATTCAAGTGCTGAAAATAAGTACTCAGTCATAAAATGTACACACAGATACAGACATACCCCCACACACACAAACTCATACACACATGAACAGAGATAGAGATAGACACACACATAGACACACTCTCACACACACATACACATAGGCGCACACACATACATACACATAGATGCACACATAGACACACATAGTCACACACTCATACTAGCACACATAGCTAACAATACACATACACAGACACACACACCGACACAGACACACATATATACATATATATATGCATTTATACCAACTTCATCCCTTCAATGTCAGAAAACATTGCAGAAGAAATGACAGAAAAAATTCAAAAGCTACAGGAGAACTGGAACACAGTCCATGAATGGAGTTCTGTGAGTAGAATTCTGAGAGCTTGTGAGCAAACACCAAGAAAACAAGACAAGATTCTTGGAACCGCTGTTCCTGCTATGCAACGATTTGTTCTCGGAAGGTGCATTTGTGCTTCTCCCAAGTGTAGTAAATAAGAATGGATTTGCTTCAAACAGATTGCTCACTGCTGCTTACTTTTGTACTTTAGAATGTTTCCAAGCATAGGTTGTCCTTGTGGCCGGATACACCCTAAACTCCCATGAACTTTCCTCTTGGGACCTTGCTTGACTCTCAGAATGTAAATTCTCTGATGCTTTGAATAAAGTTGGCTACTGTGTGGAGCTTTAGCCTGCTTCATTTTTAGGCTCTGCTCTCCTAGGATCCTGTCACCAAATAGAGCAGTAACAGAAGGGCCACAACATGCCATCTCCTGGGCATGACATGACTGACACACACACATGGGAACTCACATCAACTGTGGTTATTTGTACAAGACCTGCACAAAGTCAAGCCGTTTAAAGACTCCATCATGACATGGGACTCTCAAAGCTCCATGCCCCAGACAAATAACAATTGGCAGTTTGTGGTTGCTGGCAAAGAGTTACTTTTAAATTGGAAACTGGCCATGCATAGGCTGCCCATACTCCAGGGCATGATCCCAGACCATGCACATATGGGCTGTCCCAACTGGACTCCATTTGTAAAAGAACAGGAAGATATGAAATTAGGAATATGTTGGGAAGGATCCTAGGGGCAAATTGGAAGGAAGGAGTGGGTTTGGCTATGATCAAATTATATTGTGTACATGTATAACATTTTCAAAGACTACATTTTTTAAATTTTTAAAAGAGCAGGGGTAAGAAAAATAACTACAATAAAACACAAAAAGTTATCTTGAGAATATATTGATAGAGATTTAAATATTCCAAAGAGTGTGAATTCATTTTTCAATCTATATGAAATAAAATATGGGGGGAAGGGACCATAGTTTTCTTTTTAAGCAGAAAAATTAGCTAAGCAAAACATAATGGGATTCATATGCATTTTTCCTTGAAATTAATGGACATAATAAAGAACAAATAGATAGTAGATATTGCTTGGATGAGATTTGAGGGGTTGTGGGAGAATGGGAGATGTGGAGATAGAGATGAAAACATTGGTGTCCTGATAAATCTCAGGTCAAGAAATTTAAATTAAGAATAAAAGAGTAATCTTTACAAACTCACCATGAATCAGCCTAGTTCTGCCTATATAACATATTAGAGAGCACAGTACAATAATCTGATATCTGCTTAGAGAAGCCAGGGTTACAGGCCATAGGGAAAAGTAAGCAGATATAAAGTTATGAGCCTACAATTTGGGGAAACTTTTTCTTATATATGTCATTTTATATGATTTTTTTAATATATCATTAATTTGCTTTTCTACAAAGGAAAGATTGGTTTCCTGAAAATAGAAGCTTCATTGTCCATTCGTAACCCAATCACCCAACAATGGTATGGTTCACTCGGTGTGGTTTACACTGGGTTTCCCTACAACATTGGTTCCTAGCTGATAAGACTGCAGTCCCAGTTAGACTCTCATTTGTTGCCAGGTGAGATGTGTTGCATGTGCCTTATCTAATGAAGCTTGCTTGCAAATCAAGTGTGCACAGTGAGCCCTTTGAAGGCTGGAGCACTGCTTGGTGCACCTTTCTGTTCTGTAGCTGCAGCTGTTTCACGCCTCAGACACGGAAAGGGGGAGAGGACCAGCTTGAATCACTGTTGTCTTCTTCTTACTTTTCTATGCATTGCTTTAGACATATTGAAGTATACCATGTTTGAGGACAAAGCATTCCTAGCAAACATAGTGACGATTGTGCATTGACATTAAAAAACAAAAATGTATCCTTCAGTGAATGAGATATAAATTAAGAAAAAAACTGAAATTTTATATCTATTATTAGTTTTATTCTTTATTGAAACAATACTGTTTCACGTACAGTAATGCCCAGGATATATATATATAGATATATAGATAGATATAGATATAGATATATAGATAGATATATATATAATGACCATTGTAAGGATGCTTTTTTATTTTCTCAGCTCCTGTTCTTTCTAAATGTTCTTCTTCTAATAATTATAATTTAGATCTTTGTAGAAATTGCCTCTTGGAACACTCTCTTTGTTTATTACCTGTTACATGCAGATGGCCAAGGCTTTTAAGAGATCTTCGTAATTTCTAAAGTGATGAGATTTAAAACAACTATTTTAATCTTTTTTTCTCCTCTGCTTCCTCTGCAGATTCAAAAATAATTGGATGGCTTAAGCCAATAAGTATCTAATTTGAATTTTTAAAATATCAAAGTCTGCGGGGAATTCTCTTTGGGTGATGCAGGGCATTGAAGAGAAACGTGTAAATTGTTACACTTCTTTTCTATGTCTGTAGGTGACAGGATCCACTGTTCCTACAGTCGGTTCAGTCAAAGAAACCGTTTGACCTGAATGTCTGACCCGATGACCAGTGGATTGACTGCGTTCCCAGCCATCAGCCCTGCTCTGCCCATGCGTGTCCGTGCCTTTGTCTGCTCGCAGGCAGTTTCCGCATAGAGAACACACAGCATATGCCAGGTGGCCATGTGTCTGAGGCAGCCAGAAGAGAACAAAGAAAAAGAGGGGGAAAAGATTTCATTTGGACAGGGATGCTTTCAGCCCTCCCAACTGCCAGTACCAGAGAAGAGCAGAGAAGGCAATGACGCTTGAACATACTCAACAGTAAACCACATCAAGCCCGAGATTCACATCACAAATCTCCCTCTGCCGCCGCTGACAGGCTCAGCGTGCACATGGTGGCAGGAGACAAAGAAATCTGCTCAGGGAGGCAAATGCTGGAGGAGCGTCTCACCCTCACGGAGCTCCTCCGCAGATGGCTGTCTGAGGATCTGTTCGATAATAAACATGCATTCTAGGGTCAGACACCTGTTTGGTTAAAGCATAGCACTCAGCGAAGAAAATCGGAACGTGCTTTGTGTCCTTCCTCACCTTTTAGTATTTAATGCACAGCTCACCCTTTCCTAGCCCACATGCTACCAAACACGGAGGTCAGATGCTAGTGCCGCCGGCTCAGAAGGGTTAGAAACTACTAAATAGCATTTGATACAGAAGCAAGAGGATGTGCATTCTCTAAAGAGAAATGGATTCTTCACCTTACAAATATTCTGTGGTTTATTATCAAGGATAAACATATTTACCTCTCTGCAGTTATTAAGTAAAAGCTGCTATAGGAGAGATTAGAAAACTACCCCTCTTGCAGTACTCCCGATTTTCCCCTACAGTGCTACTAAGATGAAAACTGGCATTCAGAGCTCTTGGATGACCAGTCCAAGGACACTTCACTGTTAAGAGAAACTTCAATCCAAGCTTTTCCAATTCCAAAGCCTGTGCTAATAACATCACAGTGAGCTATGCCTCCGTTTATCAATAAGTCAGTTTGCAGGCGATTCTTCTATAAACTGTGCTATTTATCTAATTGGATGCAGGTGTTCTAATGGAGTGTCAGCCTAGATGTTTGCATACATTAGGATATGAATGATTTTGACTTTTTTTCTGTTTTCCAGGTATTTTTTATCTCCTTATATTAAATCTGACAATTCCTCCCATTGATTTTTTTCCCATATCCTACCTTTTCTGTATTTAATTCAAAAAGGCAGAATTAATCACTCATTTCTGGGGGCCCTGTGATCACATCCTCCTGCCGCTAACAAGGCTTTCTGCTTTTCCTCCACACTGCACTGGATGACGTGTCTATACTTTTGGCTTCAGGCCACTTCTGATTACCCAGAAAAAAACAAATCAATTTCTTGTTTTCTTTTGAATCTCCACCGAGCTCATAAGAGTAGACAGACAAATAAAATTTTTGTGAGAATGTGTAATTCAGTAATAAAATCAAGACAAACTCTCAAAAGAATAGGTAAGTACAGGTATCTTTGTGTGTGTGTGTGTGTGTGTGTGTGTGTGTGTGTGTGTGTATGTGTGTGTGTGTGTGTGTGTGGTGTACACAGAGCCATGAAAAATGGATGAAACGCTCTTACAGGGAAGGAACAAAGTCATATTGTCTCTTATCTGGCTTTTAAGGTGATTTTGTTGAGCTAAAAATTCCTATTTTCATAGAAAGCCTTGGCTGCGGTGTCAGGATCATCTGTGATTATTAAAAGAAGGGTTTTAAACATCTAATTGACTTCTTGTCATGCACTGCTGGCTATTGCATTCCACTCTGGCTGAACACTGAAATGAGACAAGCCTTTATCACCTTTGTGTCTGGTCACGTCTCCTCCCTAGTCTCCCTGTGCTAGCGCAGCACTGCAGAACCAGGCTGCCAAGAGCAGCAAACTGCATCAGGGTGGGTGGGAGGGGGACAGAGGAACAAATGGGAAGAAAGCAATCTGCCTGGGCTCCTAATCAGATGAAAATGGATTTAATGAAAATATTTGCATCCCTAGCAAGCTTTTCTTTCATAAAATCTTTCCTTTTATAATTTCCTAAAATTCAGACACTTAGCCTCAAATCCCATACGGCTGGAATATTGGCAAACATATGAGCACAGCTCTCAGGAAAAGCAAACATAATAGGAAATCACTGTTATTTTGCAGGTTTTGAGAAAAAATGGGAATCATACAGCCTGCATGAAAATCCCAGATAGCATGGCTCCAGGAATCTGCCCATGGAGAGACCCAGATAGATGGTTACCATTCCAAGGTTGATTTCAGAAACATATTTGGATTTTTAATTCAGTTTACTCAGACGTAACCACAGACTCGACTTGGCAAACAGATGTGTTGAAGTGAACGTTTATGCCTCTTCCTTGGCGTCAGAAGTAGAATTGAGAATTTGAACTAATTTCCATTTTTATTATGTGGTATGACTTTTGCTTCTTTGTTCTCTCATAATCAACTTCAGTCCTCATGAAAATACCCTAGTCAATTGTGTCTGACAGGGTTGGATCCTGTGCACTGAATGTCGAGCTGTTTATGAGTGTGATACCCATGTGTGCACCTGACAGACTGTCTCTCAGCAGAGTAACAAATTGAAATTTTCAAGAGCTGGGGAGAGCTACAAACTCCTTCTAATAAAGTAAATATGATTCCACTTGTATATAGCGGAATTTTTAAAGTGAATTAAAAGTGAATGCCTCATGACATAAGCTAGAGTCATCAGAGAGAAAGAAACTTCTTCTGAGGAAACGCCTCCATGAGATCCATCTGTAGGGCATTTTCTCAACTAGTGATCAAAGTGTGGGAGGGTCCAGACCATTCTGAGTAGCAGTATCCCTGGTTTGGGGTCTTGGGTTCTTTAAGAAGGCAGCCTGAGCAAGCCAGGGGAAGCAAACCCATGAACAGGACCCCTCATGGCTTCCGCATCAGCTCCTGCCTCCAGGGTCCTGTCCTGTTTGGGTCCCTGTCCTGATCTCCTTCAATAATGAGTATCAATGTAGAAGCGTAAGCCTAAGAAACCCCTTTCTCTACAACTTGCTTTGGGTTGTCGTGTTTCACCACAGCAAAAGAAACCCTAAGATACCCACTATTTATGGTATTCCATTTTGGTTGTTGTTGTACTACAACACATTAACCAAAGCAATTTAAGAGATAAAGGGTTTAAATTGACTCAGTTCTAGGTTACAGTCCAGTGTGGCATGGACTCACTTTCCCCTGAAAGACAAAAATAATTATTATACAAATGATGCCTCTCCTAATCTGTGTACGCACAAACCCCTGTATCATGAAAAACAAAGGACAGCAAGACAATTCTTCACAAACTGTCCCAGTCGAGATAAGTCTTATCTTTCTTTTCACTTACTTCATAGTTGAGTCTCTTCCCCACAGTTGTGTGTCTTTGCTCAACCTAATGTAAAAGTGTTTAGACTTCGCTTCTTCTCTGGCTTTTCCCTTCCAGCATTATGTGAAGCATATTAAATACATTTCTTTGTTTTGTTCCTTCTAACATGTTTTAGGTCCATTGTATTTGGAAGTCTACTCACTGCCCCCCAAAATCCTCTAACAAAAAAAAATAAAAACCTTTGTACCCCTTTAACCTTTGCCTCCATACTTAAAGACTCAAAGTAAAATATCACTGCTGTAGAAACAAGACATTATCATGTACCTTCTGATAAAAGTGCTGAGAATAACACAATTTGGGGGACACTCCTGTCAAAAGTCAATGAAAGATTCCTCTGTTTTCTGGAGTTGTTGATGTGAAATAGCAGTCACATCTTCATGTGGCCCACCTGACAGAGATTTAAGTTTCATGTATTAGAGAACAGACACAGCTGGAGAGGTTTAAAGCAAAGCAGAGGAGACTCTTCAAAGACTCCTGGCATTGCATAGTGCAGTGCCCAAAGGCAAGATAGGCTTTGAAAGGAATGTCACTAGAAGATGGTGCTTGGGAGACAACAGTGAAGAGGAGTTCAATACAAAGTTCAGAACACTAGGGGCCTGACTAAGGTCTAGGTTTCCTCTTCCCTTAAATATTATTTCTTCTTCAATGATCATTGATATTCTAATCTTCTTTTCAAACAGAAGTGACTTCCTTCATAATATATGAAGTTTATTAAACCTTTCCTTTATCATATTTCCATCTCTCTGTCTCATTATTAAATATGTTCCAGTACCTATCCACTCTTTCAAATATGTTAGATGCTCACTTTTAACTTGCTCATATTACTCAGCCATTTGCACTTGATTTAACTTTAGATCTCAATATTTGGTGAGTTCACTCCTTGTATCAGTGGTGATAGTACCTGTCAAACAAGACTATGTTTCTTCTTTTTCTCCTCTTCAATTGTTTTCATGTAGTATCCATTATTTCTGTAGTGGAGATATCTGTTGTATACCCAGTCTTACCACACACACACACACACACACACACACACACACACACACAATCCAGAATGCTTGAATTAGGATTTACAATTTTATAAGAAATGTTTTTCAGATGACAGTTGGAGGAAATAAGATCTTTCAGACATTTAAAGGAAATAAACAAGTATTTTTGACTGTGGCTGCTTGCATAGCACCATCCCCCTAGTACTCTGAAAGTTAATCATTAGGAAGAATTTCTTAGTTAGTTTAAGATTATTTTTTCCTCTGTGTTTTGCATTCAACCCCTGTGACTTGGTGAACAATAATGTCTTATCTTTTACTTGTGGTGGGCTTCTGTTTTAGGATTAACTTAGTTGCAGAAATCACAAACAAGGTAACTCTTACAAGGATGACATTTAACTAGAGTTGCTTGCAGGTTCACAGGTTCAATCCATTATCATCAAGGCAGGAACATGGCTGTATCCAGGCACGAATGGAGCTAAAGTGGAGAGTTATACATCTTCATCTGAAGGCCACTAGCAGAATACTGGCTTCCAGGCAACTAGGATGAGGGTCTTAAAAGTCCACCCCCACAGTGACACATCTACTCCAACAGGGCCACACCTTCTAAGAGTGCTACTCCTTGGATGGAGCATATACAAACCATCACAGTAACCAAGAACAAAGACAATATGCCTGTATTGTTGGGGTGCCTCGGGGTCTTGTCTGATCAAAAACTAGTAGGGAAGTAACATTGGGGTTCTTTCTCATAAAAGGTTCTTTTTCGTATTAGGATACCAGCCTCTTTAGTTCCTTAGTTTTGTTTGATTAGCATGGAATACACGTGGAATCTAGGTCATGGGTCAAGGGTGAGGAGGCTGTGAATTTAGAGAGGGATGATACTAGAATAGACGTGAAGTAAAAGTAGAGAGATGTACTGCTAAAGCAGAAGTGTTAGCAGGTAGTGAAGAGATGAGGATGGGGAAAGGACCAGCAGCAAAAGGCTTAATCACTTAGGAGACACCATTTGGAAACATGATCAAGTTAAAACATAGAATAAAAAGGGATTTTTAAAAAACTATAAGACAGGAAATACCAGGGAGGAATTATGAGCATTACAGGCTTAATTGAGGATGGGACAGAACAGAGGAGGGTAGGAAGGTAGGGAACATGTTCATTAAACTGGGAGCATATGAAGAGGTCTTATGAAACCTTACCTGTTTGTAAGATAATTAAGACTGTATTAAGGATTTTAAACTAAAGTACTCCACATTATGAACCAGGTTGTTCTCAGAAGACACAGATTATTAAATAGAAACCTATTTTGAACTAAGGTTCTCATATCCTAGAGTAAATGGTAAACTAAAAAGACATTAAATGTCACCTATAAAGAAGTAGTTGACACTGTTGTTCTTCCAGTGGGGTTGCAATCCCTTTCAGCTCTTTAAGTCCTTCCTCTGACTCTTCCAGAGGGGTCTCCGACCTCAATTCAATGGTATCTACATTTGTCTCACTCAGTTGCTGGTAGAGCCTCTCAGAGGACAGCCATGCCATGCTCCTGTTTGCACGTGGAATATGACCTCAGTAACTATCAGGATTTGGGGTGCACACATGGGATGGATCCCAAGTTGGGCCGGTCACTGGGTTCCAGAGACAACGCCAAAATCTAAGGAGCATACATGGGCTGAATCGGTACCCTGGGCACATGGATAGCAGAGGACTGTCTTGTACAGTCTCAGTGGGAGAGAATGAGCTTAATTGTGTGGAAACTTGATACCCCAGAGAAGAGGGATGCTGGTGCGGTGAGGAAGGGCTGGGTGGGCAGGTGGGGGAGCACCCTCTCAGAGGCAGGGGGGCAATGGGGCGAAGAACTTGGGAGGAGGGAAGGGGAAGAGGAGCAACTTTTGGAATGTAAACAAATAAAATAATTTAATAAATACAGAAAACAAAAACAAAGATTTTTACATCAATAATGCTTATCTGTTAGAGAAGGATTTATGAAAGATTTATAGGATCTTTAATTTAATTAATATTCTAGATATTGCTTAATTTTCCATTTCAATCAAATTACAGTTCTTCATAGAATCAACAAAGAGATGTAACCCATCTGTTCATCATTTTTAATAAACTGAAATCAATAAAATGAAAGGGAGAGAACAAGAAAAAAGAAAAAGGAATAGAAGTAGTTATAGCCTTTGCTGAACAAGCTTCAGCCTGCCTCTGCTGGTCTCTGTCTTACCGAGATGACCATAGAGCCTTAAAGCAAAAAGCTGTAACTTGACAAGCACAATTATTTTTCTTGATTGTAACAGTACAATACAGACTAACAATATCAACTTTATTTTCATGGTAGGTTATCTCATTAATTCAAAACTATACTTATGATATTTTAATATCTCTTTATGACTGTGAAGGCAAAATTGTACCGAATTGTATACATATTCCAGAGAATCCTGTCTTCTTATTCCTAATTTCATCTTACAGAGTGTTATGAAGTCTCTAAATTTTGACATTGGTTTCCAGCCAGATTGAACCTAAGAGTGGTCAAGAAATTTCCCCAATGTGTGCTCAGTTCTATCTCCTTAGCCGGGTTGAGTTTTTTTCTGTATGGCCAACCTTCGCAAGAGGAAAAACCAGAATTAGATGTCAGACTTTTCCAACTGTCAGTTTTGTACTCAAACAAACTAGGCATTGCTGTCCCTCGGAAGGAAAGCTGCCTCTCACATATAAAGAATCATCGTCTTGGAAGGTTCCCTGTCTTCAAAGGTTGTTTTGAAATGTTGATGCGCCATATAAGTAAAAAAACTCTCCAAGCAGATTAAATGCATATATAAATCTATAATAGCCCACTGACTCCAGTTGGCAGAGTTATAGCTTTAGGATAAGAGGCAAAACACTTCCCCAGGAAGCTGGAGACTCCTTTTTGTCTTGCTGCCAACCTTCCCTGCTGACTCTCCCTCCTCTCCCTCGAGCTGACTAATGCGTTTGCTTAGTACTATAAGGTACTGTAAGGTCCCAGGCAATGCTCCTCACCCAGCCCCCGGGTGAGGAGGCTTGCTACTACAGCCTCTCTTTATTCCCGACTGAATCCGCTCCACTTCTAGGGTCTTTCATGTTGTTTGTATGTGACCATTAACAAAATGGATGTCCTGCAGCCCTTACTCCAGCCCTTACTTCACCTTCTAGAATATTAAATATCAAATATATTTAATCATTTTTAAATGTTGCAACACACACATACAGTATTCTTTAAAAATAAGAAGAAAAAGTATGAAACACTCATCTTATTCAGTTATTTTAATCTTCCTCAAATGAAAGTCTTGTCACAGGATCTCTTTTTATTATAACGATCAGCAGAGATAATGTAGACTTTGCCCCCTTCTGTATTAATCAAACATTAGAACTCTGAAATTCCCTTCTATTCCTTCTTAATGACCTCCAACTTCTGTCAAGTCTTTTGTAAGCTTAATTTGTAGCAGCTTTCACTATCACTGCCATTCACTATTGCAAAATCTCCCATTACATAAATAAAGTACAATTTGTTTATTTATTATGCTGATTAGGAACAGATGGACTGTTTCATGTTAAGAATATTAATTAAAATAAATAAAAATTACTTGGGAAATCAACCTTTCTGTATATGATCTTTTGTTGCCATGAACCTTAATTTCTACTATTTATGTAAATATGAGCAGACAGATCATCTACATATTTAGCTTTTGGTGATACCAATTCTTTTTCTAATACCAATTGTTGAATTAATTTACTATTTAATTAAATTATAGAGGTTTTGAGCTGTTTGATTCATGCCTTTCCTAACACTTAGTATTTTCAGCTGTATAAAAATTAAGGTTAGGAACAGCAAGGTTTCTCAGCAATTGCTGCTTACACCTTAGTAGCCTGAAACTACTTAAAGGCAGATGGAGAGAAAGAAATTCATATACTTTCTGACTTCCACACATGTACTGTGGTATGTCTGTGCCCATAGAAATCATCAGTGTACACACACACACACACACAAACACACAAACACACAAACACACAAAGATAAAGTTGATGTTCATCTTCTGGGGATACAATGTTATGTTGAATGATTTAAGTTTATACTGAATTGAGAAAAAATGAATCTGACTAAGTTTTCATAAGTCTACTGGGAATTTTGATATTTGTTTCTGCTTAAGTAATTGTTAACATTTTATCCTGTTGTTAGTTATCATTTTCTTGATTAGTACTTTGGAGATATATATTTCACTGGCAAGTATTAGAACATATTTTGAGTGAATATTATGTATATAATAACAAAAGAAATATTAAACTGCATATTATGCCATGCATAAAGTATTAATGAATTGTCCTACTATGGATAATCATTCTATTTCCTGTTTTGATCTATTTGTTTATATTTTTGGAGATTGTACTTTAATCACATTTTCCCCATCTTTTTCCTCTCTCCAAACCCTCTGATACATCCCTCCTCAGACCTTTTCAAATCCATGGATTCCTTTATCATCAATTGTTGTATGCAGGGAAATTTTCTTCCCATGTGTTTTGTTACAGTTAGAATTCATTTCTGAATGAAACATCACTGGGGATCTAAACCAACAGCTTCCAAACACAGCTAAGAGAATTATCATGGTTAAGAATATGATGATTTCAATTTATATAAAAATCAGACAATAAAGATATATGTGCACAGCAGTGATAATCTCATGGGACAAATTGTTGAGGATCCGAAGAAGATCCTACTTGTTAAGTACTTTGTTTTTCTGTAAAAAACACACTACATTTAAATTTAAAGTCCCTAGTAGCTTCATACAAGTAATTTTCTTATGGTGTGAAATTTTAATCGTACTATTCTTCGTTGTGGAACTGGGTGGTTCTGGTTTAATAAGAGAGTCCTCTTAACTCTTTAAGGATGGACACAGGAAATAGCTCTGTTGAATATGAATGAAGAAGCAGCCTATGATCCTGACCATAGATTCCTCTATTTACAAGCTATTAAATAGCTTTGTAAGAATCAGAGATGCATATAGGTACATTTTTGGCTCAATAAAATTAAAGTCATTGAGTCTTAATAAAAACTATTTTATAAAACCTATGCTTTCAAAATGTAATCACCTCCCTATGATTTGGAAAGAATAAATACCCATTTTGAGGTACAATTCATATCCAAAGAGTTGGTTAATTCACCTGATTGGATATGACCAATATAGTACTTAGGATTTCCATATAAGAAGAACTTCACAACTGAGTTCATATGAAAACTGTTAAAATTTGCTATTGTTAACATTTCAGTACTATTTTATATGTCTTTTTACATCTAATCTCTTTTGATATACTATGTCTCAACCTAATTTTAAACTAAGACATTTTGACTCAGTGCTGTAGAATTTGACTTGACCAACGGTGCCCCTAAAATTTTTCCAAGACCTGTAAAGGCAGACATGACTTTCCTTGTCTGTACTCCGGGATGTCACTGGAAACCACTGCCATTTGCACTGTATGCTAATGACAAGCTGGATGTTTGCACAAGAGCCTGTATGTTCTCACACTGCCTTCTGAAACAAGTAATAATCAGTCTGCCATCAATGTCACGCTGCAATCAGGCTTTGACAAGGTTGGCAAATAACTTGAAAAGAACTACTCATTCCTGAACACTGCTGATCAAAACCAGATCTGAACAAAAACTCCAAGTCTGCTGAATGTCAGCTGTGCAGGCTTAAGGACATGCTATGCATAGGCAGAAGCAACAGCAGAGAGAACAGCCAAGCCCTACCTTCCCCCTACCCACCACCATTAAGTCTCTGTCTCTGTCTCCTCTGCCTCTGTCTCTGTCTCTCCTTCTCTCTCTTTCTCTCTAAGATATCTCAGCTACCAATCAGCATTGAAAAACCTTTATCATCTTCCTACAAGACTAATTTGGCATGCTACTTTTGCTACGTCTGAAGACCACAGGAAGCACACAGCATTCATTTGTGTTTCCTAGACTCGGTTCTCTCAGCTCATAAGCTAGGACAGTCAGAATCTCTAACAGCTTACTTGAGATGATATATGGTTTAACAAACTAATCAGAAGCTTTAATTAAGGAATAGAAATGCAGAAAATAATTTAAGGCTGTCTTTAAAGGAGCACACCTCTGACAATTTCTCTCCTGTGCCTATTCTATATATATTTATTCCAAGACCCTTCTGTCTTCTGTAATCTACCACCTCTCTCCCACAACAACTAAATCCCCTTTCTCTGATTTGTTCACTGTATACCTCAAAAACAGTTAATATAGCAACATTTTAGCATGGTGCTACTCAGAAAGAACCAAGACTTCTTGATAGTTCTCTTTAAACCCCTCTCAAATCATACATAGTAGAGGATCAGCTCTCAGCCTTTGGATTTGTACCTCAAATTCACTGGAGAAGAAAATGCAGAGCAATCTAAAGAAGGACTCTGCAGACCTGAACACGAGTAGCAGTTCTTCATGTCAGTCTTTATGGTTCAAAAGATAAAGCCTAGTGAATGTTGAATTTTGTTTCAAAATATGCTAGCACCACTTCATTTTTGACATTTATCACTCAGATAGATTAAATTTACCAGATAGATAAATTAAATTAAATTTATTTGAACATTTGAATGGCCATTACCTATCTGTAACTGCTTAATACATTGGAATAAATGATACTCTACAAAGCTTAAATCTACTTGCAGAAAAGTTTTTAGTTATCATTGTTAGAGCTCATTGTGTTAAAGAAAAACTTAATAAAGACATTGCTGGAACTGTACAGTTTTATATCATGACAAAACTCAATTTAGCCACTTTTGTGTATCATTCAAAAAAGAAAGCTTTACAATTTCCAATATGTCATGTGGAAGTCTATCCAAGTTATTTATTCCTTCTAGAGTTGACATTGCTTATCTTATCATGATAATACCCCCAAATTAAGTGAACTTAGAATTATCATTAAAGCAGTTCTTCCATGTAGAAATATAAACTGAAAATACTCTAAAATGCAAAACATAACTCATTTTGAGTACTGTGCTTTTCAAATTCATTTCAATAGCTCATTCAGCTTTAAAACTCTTTAAAGATAACCAGCTGTTTTAGGAGACTCAGAAATAATTAGGCACAGAATCAAGGGTGAAATTCTGTGGCAATCTTCTAGAGACCTCCTGGATGCACATTATTCCTCTAAGTCATTTTCTCAAAAAAAAAAAATTTGTTGAACGCCTAAGATGCTGTGTTGGGATCCGGTGAAAGTAATGAACGAGAGAGGCAAGTATTGACCTTTACAGATTCTACATAATAAAAGAGAAAATAATGGCCAAGGACAACATTGATTAGTCAATTAGTTCATTAATTGTGCATTGTATTTTGTGCAACGAAGAAGATAAAGTTTTATCCTTACGTATAAAAATATAATTTTTATAATAATTTATTTTTATTTACTTTTTTGAAATATTCTTTAATTATAACAATTGTCTCGTCCTTTTCCTTCCTTCAAACACTCCCACATACTCCCCCACAAACTCCTTAAAATTTGTGACCTTTTCTTATAGTTATTTCATAAATATTTTAATTATGTATAGACATATATATTCCTAAATCTAACCTGTTCAGTCTATATAATTTGGACTCTTTGGCATATATATTCTTATACATATATAATCCTTGAGGTCTGGTCTATTGCTATGTATTGTAATGCTAAATT
The DNA here is from genome assembly GCF_947179515.1 of Apodemus sylvaticus. Lineage (NCBI taxonomy): Eukaryota > Metazoa > Chordata > Mammalia > Rodentia > Muridae > Apodemus > Apodemus sylvaticus. The sequence continues at coordinate 20,732,988 of NC_067486.1, read as the reverse complement.
CTATTCCTGAAGGTCTAAGCCTACTTGTGACTTCTCACATTTACAAGCTTTTGTTGTGCAAACTTAGTGCCTCAGTTTAAAAAGTTGGTTAAAAAGAAAATTGGCAAAAGCTAATTATCTGAAAGATTATAGGCATGTGGGCTTGGAGTGGCCTGGTTGGAGAAAGAGAGACAAGGAAGAAAGAGGAAGAGGAGGAAGAAGAAAGAGCAAGAAAGGAAGCCACCATGAGGGACATAGATCATGTGCACATAGCCAGGAGAAAGAGCAAGTATCTGAGGTACACTGTTGCGGAGACAGCCAAGCCAGCAGTTAGGGGTTACTCTGAGTAATGGTCAAAGCCAAATAAAATAACCATAGTCCGAGTCTCATTTATTTGTAAACTAGTTGAGAATAAGCTTAAATTGCCTGTAATACATAAAATATTTTTAATCAGTATTTCCCCATTATTCTCTTATTCCCTTCTCTAACCTGCCGAATTCCATCATCCCAAGGCTCTCTCCTATTTCTAAATGTCTTCTGTGTAGACTTGCTTGCATGAGTATGAAGTTATGTGCTTGAATGAGGCAGTATTTTAATGGCTACTTCACTGAAAATTCTGACTCGCCTTTATTGTGCAACTTTTAACAAATAGTTACAGCTCCTGTGGGAGCTATGGGATGGGGTCTTATGAGTGTTTGCCCCACCGGTGATGAAATCTTAGTCCAGCCCATCTTGTTCAGGTATAATACAGATTAACCATTCCTTGTCTTAATTCATGGTGCATCAATCATGCCATGTCCTAAAGATATCAATTTATAGAATTCATTTTCACCCATGAGCTCTTACATTTGCCTCTCTCCTCGAGACATGCAACAAACTCACAATGTTTCTTAATGTTTGTTGGAATAGTATAGATGTACCATTTAGGTTACAGCATTCACAGTTATCTAGTCTTACCACATTGACCACTTATGAAGCTCTACATTAAATATTACTCACTACAAGCAGATGCTTCTCTGAGTGAGGGTAGAAACATCTTATTTAGAGATCTTTTTGCAACCAAATTAATTTAGTCAAAACAAATACAAAACAAAACAAACAAACAAAACCTCAGTGGATTTGTTCACAGACTGTCCTCTCCAGCTACATTTATGATAACAGCTACAAGCTCCTTCTGTGTAGTATGTCTGTAACCATTCAGGAAGTAGATAGTTACTCCTATAACTAGCATGCCTGTAATTGCACCATAAGGCACATCTTGCCTGGTAGGTGCCTTACACTTATTAAATACATCCAAATGTCTCAACCTCAAAAACATGTCAATTAAAATAACAAAATACAATATTTTGAACCTACATTACTGAAAATTCCCAAGGTTTATAGCATACAACATGGAAAAATGAAGAAAAGGACATTTTAATTTTGAGTATATATGAATACTCAAAGAAATATAGCAAAATCTTTCAGTATACACAAATAACATTTCTCTCAATTTAGAAATAGGGATCTATTCTTTGGTAAAAAATATTAATTGTATATTTTGTAACTCTAAACATTCTTCAATTAAAGTCATTTTCATAAATTATACTATAAATACAAAATATATAAGTTACTGTAGCCATAAAATAGGATGAAAACATGTTTTTGTTTTCTAATTATATAATGATATGAATAAGACAGCATTAAGTTAAAAACAGTTGACTGTGGGGTTTGTGTAACATGTAAATGATATCTAAATATTTTGTTTGTATATGTTTAAAATAACCTTTGAAAGATCAGGAGACATGTTTCTCACACACATTTCTTTTTATTCTTTTAAGATTTGAAATTATGTAAATATACTTTTAATATTTAATTTTAATAACTTAGTAATATATTCATATTTAACATTTTAAGATGCACCTTTTGGTACAAATAAAACTCCCAGTTGAATCTATTATACGATCCTCATTACCACTTTTATAATCTGTAAGTTTTTACAGGTTAGTTCTTGAAATATTCATTGATTATGTCAGATTCAAATATAAAAATATACATCAGAACGTAATTTCTTTAATGTATTATGCTCTTGAGATACACAATTAAAATAAAGACCTGTGTGCAATGGAATAATCAGATATTTTTATAGTAAAGATGCACTGTGATTAATGACATCAGTAGAACCAAGCTCTAATATATTTCAAAATTATTTCAGCATTCCAAAAAATAATTGGATTTACATAGTGATAAAATTTTTCAAACATCTTGTTCGTAAGCTCTAACTTATTTTACACATATTTCTAAAATATTACTGAGCACAGACGTTATCACTGGTCTGTATCAGATATAAAACTGTTTTAACAGATTATTGCAAGAGAATACACATAAAAACAACATTAGACTTTTACTATGTAATTATTGTTTTATATTTACTTAGTATATTTATACTTTGTCTTTATTTATCGTATTGTCTTCCTTGTCACAGAAAATTGACATTTATCTGATGAATCATATAGAATAATCTCCATATCATTACCTCACCATGAGGTATATTAATTATTTTACAGGAATTCTTCACAAAGCACAGTGTGGTAGGAACTGGACTGGAGGGAAGGGGATGGAAGGGAAGAGTAAGGAAGAAGGGAGGGGAAGGGGGGAGGGGAAGGGGAAACGAAGAGAGAGGGGAGGAAAAGGGGAGGGTAGGAGAGGAGGGAAGGTGAGGGGAAGGGGAAGAGGGGAAGGGATAGGGGAGGAGAAGGGGACGGGAGGGGAGGAGGAGGGTAGCAAAGGGAAGGTGATGGTGGGGAAGGGAAGGGGAGGGAGGGAAAAGAAGGGGATGGTAGAGAAGGCAAGGGGAGGGTGGAGAAGGGAAGGGGAGGATGGAGAAGGGAAGGGGAGGGTGGGGAAGGCAAGGGGAGGGTGAAGAAGGGAAGGAGAGGGTGGGGAAGGGAAGGGGAGGGTTGGGAAGGGAAGGGGAAGGTTGGGAAGGGAAGGGGAGGGTGGAGAAGGAAAGGGGAGGGTGGGGAAGAGAAGGGGTGGGGAAGGGAAAGGGAGGGTAGAGAAGGAAGGGGAAGAGAAGAGAGAGAAATGGAGGAGAAGGAAGAAGGGAAGAGAAGGGAGGGGAAGGGAACGGAACGAAAGAGATGGGAAGAAGACAGAATGAGTGGGGAAAAGAGGGAAGAAAAGAGTAGAGAAAAGCTTAAGGAAGGACACAGATGAGCAGCGCTGTCTACCATGAGAACAAAGGAAAAAGGAAAGAGAGAGGAAAGCCCATTATTGTGTGCACATCAGCAGCTGATGATGTCATTGGTTAGCTTTCAGGGAACAGTGCATAGTTTTGTTACAGTTGCTCAGATATTCATCAGCTGAAAATGCAGAATTGGAAGTCTGGATGCCTCAGAGTGGATGCAAGGGATAGCATGTTGTCACATATGTTTGTACTTCTGTCTCTGGAGTGGACCTAGAACCTGTAGGATTTCCACCTTCCTTGGGGCCTGGGAGGGGAGGATCCAAGCAACAGAAATCCCACTCTAGTGACAAGGCCTGGAAAGCAGCTCTCTCAAGAAAGACTCCTGAACCTCACACTACTTCCATCATGATTCCATTAGTAAGCATCCACTTCCATTAGTAAGAGAACCTCCCTACCCTTCATTAGCTGATTTGTGGCGGACACTTACTTAGGGTTTGGTAAACACACACATCTCAGTGGAGGCATAAGTAATTTTAAAAAGTTTTCCATTTCAACACTAAGATTACATTTCCATGTTATTACAGTTGTTTTCTGCACTTGAAAAAGTACAATTAAATCTGTCACTTCAGATTTGCTAGATCAGATAAAAATTTTCTGATAGTATCTAACAATGAAATTTCTTACTTTTAGTCTACATATGATAATCTGTCAATTTCATTCATCCACCACAAATGCTTATAGAAAGAGTTGAGACAATTAATTCTCCCAGTGAACTGTATATGTTAGAAGGAGCGCATGCAGTTCTTTCCATTCAGGCTTGTCTGGAGAGCTTGACTGGATGCCCCTGGTAGTAAGGAAAGGCAGCCATCTATAAGTCTTCTCTTTCATTATGCTCGGGATAAAAGCTTTGGCTAATTCTGGTAACGATATTATCTTACTCTCCAAACGGGGAAAGTGATGGGAAAGACGGGAGGCAGGAGTTCTGGGAAATATCCCCTGGTTATTGTTGCCAGGGTAACCGCTGCTTGACATCCAAGTAATCATCGTCTGCCACACTCTGGGTACAATTCACAGACATGCAACCCATGTGAGTAAATCTCAACCAAATAAGATCGTAGGCTAAGAATTCATGAAAATAAATTAGATAATTTAAGCAGACTCAAGGAAAATCACATGACTAATATTAATATCTATAAAAAGAGAGATGGGCATAAAAAGAATATACCTTCTACAAGATAGGTGTCATTGCAGTGCTTAATATTAGACATGTCACATTAACATGAACCCCTGCTTACTTCAGTAATAGTCCTCTACAATGATGTTGAGAGTAAGTTTTTCTTAAACATGTAGATGATAGCCATCTTCACAATCCTTAATATCAAAAAGAATGTTTTACAATACTTCATAAACTTAGAATTCAGTTTGTCAGACTAACTTAGAATTCAGTTTGGCTTGTTTAATGACCCAAACAACCATTGACAAAACAGCCAAAAGCCCTAAAATAGAATTAGCTAAATTTAAGTTAGATACTACATTTTTCTGATGTCTTCCTTTCCCAGAGCCACAGTATATGCAATCTTTGCAAACGATGTCTATTGGTTTTAATATGATAGGAAAAGTTCTCTTACAGATTTTCTTTTCTGAAAGAATGTCCTTCTATTTTAACCATAGCAGAAAGGTAGCCTTCAAGATATTTCTCACCAATACATAAAGCCTTACCTTAGCATTTGCTAATGTCAGCAACCAAATGTCCCCCACAAAGGAACACGCAAATGTATCACATTTAGAAAACAGGCTTAGTGTCAACTACATTTGGGGGGATACTAAGACTAAGAATAAAGAGTTTAAAACAATACATTGAAGAAGATGGCATACAATTTGGAAAAGGCAATTCATGATAATCACATCAAAACTTTTCCATGCCTTTCGAACTTTTGAAGTCCTTCCTCTGATGAAAGCCAATTGCACACTTTCATATAACCAAGATAGTAGTATTGACATTGAGAAGTTTTAATTATTAGGCTTACAATTGTAGATTGGTTCAATCTCCCTGGTCACCCGCTTGACATGATGCTTTTAAGTGAATCAGCCAAATTTTTTAACAAATATTTAGTACCTGGAATATAGGAAAGGAATGATAACTTAATAATATTTATAATGAAAGTGATGAATGGTTCTGGCTAAATATTTTTATATGAGCTCACATCGTGCATACTCTGTGCAGATTAACACATTTAATGCTCACTTCATAAGCTACTTAATTAAATTATTCCTGTGTGCATAATAAGTAATTAAGATGTGAAAGTCACATAGCACACTCCTCAAAAATGTCTGAAAAGAAAATGGCAGTCCTAGAAGAGAAACTCCAGATTCGTGCTTTATGCCATGTGCTGGGGGATTTGGTTGGAAATCCACTCTCCTCTTGGAATGTTACTCTTTTCTGTGGCATAGCTCTCTTAGTTTGGGGTGCAGTTGTCTCGTACAAACATTTTATACAGTAGATGATTTTGTGTATTTTTCTTTTATATGTTTCATTCTCATTTAAGATCTCATTTTAGACCCTGTTTATACTCATTTGCATGTAACCAATCTGGAAGGAACTTTAGAGGAAAAAAATAACAAGAAAAAACAAAACAGCAAATCAAAAAACAAAAACAAAAATAAACAAAAAAAGACGAACACCCTGCCTTAACATTGCAAGACAAAGAATCTCAAAGATCCCACAGAGTTTGTTTGTGTGGCTCAGCCACTGCTGGACATGGGAACAACCCTCAAAAGTGTTTTTCCCCCATCTAGACTGTCTTCAAGAAAACCTTTTCATTCGCTTATGACTATCGAATGGAATTGGCTCTGAGTTAGGGGTGGGGCAAGTGTTTGCTTCTCCTTTTGGTTTTAGGATGCTATCTTACTTGGAGCTGTGTAGCCCTGTTCTTACTGCTCAGTCTCCCCCACTGTAGAGCATTTCATCTAAGGTCCCTCCCTTTGAGTGCTGAGAGTCTCTCAAGTCCCAGATCTCTGGTACATTTTAGAGCCTCCCCCACCTCCCACCCTCCCCCAAGGCACTTAGAGCATCTCTCCTGCTACCCCAATACCTGATCGTGTTCCCCCTTTTGTCTTCTCCTTCCCTCTTTTACTCAGGTCCCTTGCGCCCTTCTGCTCTTCCCCCACCCCTACCCGCCCACCTCCCACCGTCCCCCACCCCCACCCACCACCACCCACCACCACCCGCCCCCCACCCCCAACCCCGTGGTTGTTTTCTTCTCCCTCCCAAGCTGGACAGAAGAATCCTCACTTGGGTCCTTCAGCACATTAAACTTCATGAGGTCTGTGGATTATATCCTGGGTATTCTGTACTTTTTTTTGGCTAATATCCAATTATTAGTGAGATAATACCATACATGTCCTTTGGGGTCTGAGTTACCTCACTAAGAATGATATTTTCTAGTTCTATCCATTTGCCTGCAAAACTCATGACGTCCTCATTCTTAATTAATTCTCTTTCTTTTGTGGGTCTTTATATGATCTGTATATTAGAGCAGTGCTGGGCTCCTAAAAAGAATTGGGCAACTTCTTGGGTTACTTCTGTTTTCGTTTTGTTGGATGATTTGAGGAATACTAAGTACTTTTTTAAGTCTGTATTCTTTTCTATACTTCTTTTCTCTTTCTATTTCTGTATTCTTTTCTATACTTCACTTTTTCTATACACGTCAATATACCACTTGGAGTTTTTACTTGAGAAATAAAACAACTAAAAGATACATATGTAAAGTCATACAATGGGAAGGGAATAAGTCAAAATATCTCTTTTTAAAAAATGATAAGATAATATTAAAAGTCTAAATTCTATAGTAAAACTATCTGTCACTAGGCCTTTTATTGGGCGGCAATAATGAATTTTATTTCACTAGGAGTTCTAGGTCTTTCTTTTTATCTTCATGTATGCTCTACAGATTTCTTCAACTTGCTTGTCAGAAGGGAATAGAAAATTTTATTCAGAGCCTTACAGCCACTCTCAAAGCCAGGAACTTGAATATATCATTACATATTCGGGTTAGCATCATTTTTAAAGGAATTTGGCAATGCCTCTACAATATAGCTAGTAGGACACTTGTAATTTTCTCTGTAATCCTTTTGAACACTATCCTTGAGATTCACAAAGGAACTATACCTGAGCTCATAGAGATCACAGGACATTTTCTGACTCTTTTGTGATTTTTTTTTAATACAGATATATGATCCTTCTGACTTAAGAGACAATTGGAGGCACCCATGGCTCCAGCCGCATATATAGCAGAGAAGGACCTTATCTGACATCAATGGGAGGGGAGGACCTTGATTCCGTGAAGAATCGATGCCCTAGCATAAGGGAATGCCAGAGTGGTGAGACAGGAATGGGTGGGTAGATGGGGGAGCGCCCTCATAGACGCAGGGGAGAGTGAATGGGATAAGGAGTCTGCGGAGGGGAAACTGGGAAGTGGAAATTACATTTGAAATGTCAATAAATGCAATAACCAATAAAGAAAAAGAGAGAGAATTAGAAATGAACATCTGTGGGTAACAAGAAAGATGTTCCACTCTCTTCACAGCAAAACCATGTTGTGGCAGTGCATGTTATCAGGACATGGGAAGCCCAATAGACTGTTGTTCCTCTGCAGAGATGAAGCAACATAAGAAATGAGATACTGGATCTGTGCAGCACAGACAAGAAAAAGTTACAACTGTACTCGGTGAGCAACAGGTCTAATCTACCTTGGCTGGTGGAGCAGGCTTCAGATGATAACATACCCTGCCCCCAAAACATGCCATTTCTGATGACCTGCAAGCCTAGACAATGGCCATGACAACAAATAGTTGTCTGTACCACGAAAAGGGGTCTTGGTATTGTTCAGATGTGCTTTTGCTTCCAACTACTCTTGGAGACTTGACAGTCAACTTCTGACTCTCATATATTGATCTAGAGTATTTACAGGAAGCTGAGTGCATTTGTTAGAATGGTAATGATCTTCCTTCTTTAGTTTGACACACATATGGTCACATGTATACTCATAATCTGCCAAGACTTTTGTGATAATTAATCTCGACTGTCACTTGATTAAATATCTTTGAGTCTCTATGCATATCTATGAAGAAGTTTACCAGTAATGAGCACATTAAGATGATAGGGTCAACTGTAAATATGGGTAAGTACCATCATTCCATTGACTGGGATCTTAGACTGAATAAAATGCAGAAAAGAAGGCTGGCAAGCTGAGTATCAATGATCATCTCTTCTGCATCCTGAGCATGAATATAATATAACCAACCCCTTCATGTCCCTTCACACTAAAATGACAGACTATATTCCCAAATCTTGAATAAAAAATAAACGTTTCCTTTCTTAAATACCCCTTGTTTTGTATTTTGTCATAACTATGTGAAAAGGAACATGCAACTATGAAAATTTAAATTTTGTAGTATTTCCTTATGGTTACAGAAAATGTGGTATATTTACACTATGGAATACTACTCAGCTATTAAAATCAATGAATTCATGAAATTCTTAGGCAATTGGATAGAACTGGAGAATGTCATCGTGAGTGAGGTTACCAAATCACAAAAGAACACACATGGTATGCACTCACTGATAAGCAGATATTAGCCCAGATGCTTGTAATGCCCAAGAAACAATTCACATATCAAATGATGTCCAAGAAGAAAGGAGAGGCCCCTGGTCCTGGAAAGACTCAGTGCAGCAGTGTAGAGGAATACCAGAACAGGGAAGCAAGAAGGGGTTGATTGGAGAACGGGCAAGGGAAGAGGGCTTATGGGACTTTCGTGGAGGGGAGGATTCAGGAAAGGGGAAATCACTTGAAATGTAAACAAAGAATACATTGAATATATATATGTGTGTGTGTGTGTGTGTGTGTATGTGTGAAAAGAAATAGAAAATGACTGTTTCCTCTGAAATATTTTACAGTAAATTAGTTACTGAAATAAATTGCAATTTCTGATGGTGGTTCAGATCTAACAAAAATCAGACAAAGTCTACAGAAACTGGAGAGGTGGATAAGCAGCTAAAAGTGTTTTTACCAGCAGACCCGGGTTGGTTCTTAGCACCAAAATAGTGACTTACAACCACCCATAACTTCAATTTCAGGAGATCCTATGCATTCTTCTGACCACCAGAATCACCAAAAATGTGTGTGGTACACATAGGTACAGGCAGTAAAACATTCATACAAGTAAAATAAATAAAAATGAAACATTTTTAAAGAAAAGAAAAATAAACCAAATAAAATTATGTAAAATTAATAAGCCTCAGTGTAGAGAGGCATGTGTCTTTTTGCAGAAAAAGACAAATTATATTTTTCATGGTGAAAAAAAATAGTTATTAAACTTACCCTCTTACCATTAATAGCTACAAGATGGTGACATCATGCACATAAAGTGCACAGCTGCTAACTTTAACCCAGGAAAATATGACAAGTTAGTTCCATATTATGTTGGGCTATTTCCTTCTGGACACATCCTTTAAACTGAGTCACAGAAAAGTAGAGATAAATCTATAGCAATAATGTCACCAAAGAGACTATCTGAATGAGAAGGACTTTGGACTGCAGAAGTGGAAAAATTTATCACAGAAAATTAAGGATAACTATAATACAATAAAGAAAGAAATAAAAAAAAAGCTGTATGGGTCTCTATAGAGACTATTAATAAATAGTAGTTGTGATTCCATTGTATGAGATAGTTTGGAGCCTGGAAAAGAAATTAGTAGGCACTAAATGCTAACTAGATAAACAAACTGAAGATCTTACAGGGTCAAGACTACTAGATTTACAACCATTAAGATGAAATGATCTCATTCAAAACCATACCCTCTCCTTTGAAAAATATAATTATTTAATGAAAATGTAATCGTAATCAGTTTCTTTTAGATCTCCTGATAGCATAATTTTTATTAGCTAATTTGCTTTATTTACCTTTCAAATGTTATCCCCATTCCTGGTTTCCCCTCAGAAAACCCCCTGTCCCATTCCCCCTCCCCCTGCTCACCAACCCACCCACTCCCACATTCCTGACCTGGCATTTCCCTACACTGGGGCATTGAGTCTTCAAGGGACCAATGGCCTCTCCTCTCATTGATGTCTGAAAACGCATCCTCTGCTACATATGTAGCTGGAGCCATGGGTCCCCCCATGTGTACTCTTTGGTTGATAGTTTAGTACTTGGGAGCCCTGTGGAATACTGGTTGGTTTATATTGTTGTTCCTCCTATGGGGCTGCAAACCACTTCAGCTCCTTGGGTCCTTTCTCTAGCTCATCCGTTGGGTATTTTGTGCTCAGTTCAATGGTTGGCTTGAGCATCAACTTCTGTATTTTTCAGGCACTGGCAGAGCCTCTCAGGAGACAGCTGTATCAGGCTTCTGTCTGTTAGCACTTGTTGGCATCTGCAATAGTGTCTGGGTTTGGTAACTGTATACAGGATAGATCCTCAGGTGAGGCAGTCTCTGGATGGCCTTCCCTTCAGTCTCTGCTCTAGACTTTGTACCTGAGAGCATATTTTATAGTAGGTCCTGCCTAGGATCACTTTTTGAGATGCTTTATCTGGATCAGCATAGTGGTGACACCTGTAAACCTTTTTGGAGGTCCAAACCAATATGTTTAGTGTTTATACATATACACATATATATATGTATATATATATGCATATGTGTGTGTGTTTGTGTGTGTTTGTAAATAAATATATTTGTGTCTGTATATATACATATTTGTATATATGAATGTTTAATTTTATATGAGTTTGCATTTGTAAATATATGTGTGTATAAACACATATATGCATATATACACATGTGTATGTTGCATATATATGTATGAGAGCCTTATGTATTCCTCAAGAGCCTTATGTGGCTCTTTCCACATATAAATAAATATATACACATATGTATGTATATGTGTGCATATATGTGTATATACATATATGTGTATATATATATATATATAAATATATGTATGAATCTATATATATATACACATATAGAGAGAGATCTTAAATTATATCTTAAATTTCCCACAAGGTCAATGTACATATGTGATATAAGAGATAGATTCATACATACATATATATACACATATATGTATGTATATATAGAGAGAAAGGTTTATTTGGGCTTATGAACCAAAGACATAGTTCATCCCAGAGAGGAAGGCATGCCAGCAGGGATTTAAGGTAACTGGTCAAATTGCATCCACAGTCAGGCATCAGAGATAAATGAATGTCTGAGCTTACTTGTACTTATCCCTTTTATTCACTCTGGGATCCCAGCTAATGGAATGGTACTTCCTCTATTTAAGGTGGATCTTCGTACTCTAAACTATTGTAGAAAAGTGCTCATATTCATTCCTAGAGATTTACTGCCATGTTGATACTAAATTCCATCCATTAAGCATCATAAACTTCATGGCAAGAATCCTGTGGGAACAAGAATCACTTACATAAAGGAGTAATTGTCCTTCTTTTTTATCAGGGGTCTTTAAGCTAAACTTCCTTTGGCCAACTCCAGCTGTAAAAGACAGACCCTCAATTTCTCATAAATATCTCCAGAAAGGAGTATGAACTAAATGCTAAGGCAACACAATCCTGAGACTCAGAGGCACAGTCAGTTAGTCCTGTGCAGCCAACATCCTGATCCCCTCTTTTAATAATGAAGACTTATCAGTGAAGACACACCAGTGGTGCCCTTGACTCTCAGGTATGAGGTATTTATGCAAATTGACCTCAAATTAATTCACCTAAGACTACATCCTCTAGTGCAACCAATGACTACTTAGTACAGTCGTATAAAGATCAAACATTTTGATTGAAATTCAGAATTTAGTGGGTTATATTAGATCTTAAATTTCCCACAAGGTCAATGTACAGTTTGGTTGTAAAGACTATCGGATCAATTTTTCCTTTCTTAGGAATACCACTTCTGCAGTTTTCACCAGAGGTAAATATTTGCACCAAGAGAATAATCCGTAATGCCTAGACTATAAGCTAGTCTACCTTGTAGTCTGATATGCAACACAAAGACAGAGAACACTGTAAAAGCTTTGTTGAACATGAATTTAAAAATACTCAAATCTGTGGGGAGGTATAGTAAAACATGACATTCACTGTTGCTAAGGTGCTAAATAGTGCCCAAGTGTCCTTTATATTAATTACACTTATCCAATTTTGAATTTTTGTAGATTTTTGGCAAGCATATTATAAATTATTCATGGAAATAAGTTTCTAGCTTATCTAAAAATAATTTTGACAATGATGAATTTGTAAGATTTAATCAACTTAAAACATAATAAGTTCTTTAATCAAAATAATGTAGAATGGTTTGAGGACGGATAAATTTGGTATAATGACAGACTTGAAAGATGGAGCTAAACTGTATAATCAGCAAATTCTTAGAAAATAACACTAAGTTCCATTTACTGGAAAGAAAAATGCTTCCACCAATTGATTCTAAAAGTTAACATCCACAAGGATACAAGGTAAGCAGTGACCATGTATCAACACATACAAAGCAGTCAAGACAGATCTTCAACGTAAATGTGCACACCAAAACCATGAAATGTATATAAGAAATTGCTCAAGAATACTTACAACCCTTTGAAGTTTCTTAGATCACAAAGATGCATCAACTACCTAAGAAGGTAAAAACATCAAGAACAAAATCAAAAAGGATTTGCTCCTACTTAAAAAAAAATAAGTTCATCCCCAGCTATCTGGTATTTGTTGGTGGTCTCTTTTATTTTCATGAAAAAGTAGATTCAGAATTATTGTATCTGATAAAAATCTTATCACCAGAGCATTAAAGACTTTTACAGCCTACAAACAATATAACCAAAATTATGTAAATAGACTGTTTGTGTTGATCTCTCACAAAGGAAAATACCAGCAATCAAGCAACGGTTGTTTTAGTAGACAAGAAGTGACATAAAAGACAGAATAGGAAAAAATTCATCAGTCATAGAAACGTACTTTCGTCATGCATTATAGGCAACCTAAATGTATGTATGCTAAATTTATGCTTACAATACACTCTGGAACACATGAATTTGTCATAGATACCATAATTATGAGATACTATATATTACATTATATATTAATAATATCACAAAAAACATGAGTTATAATTATATATCAAAAAGCTACTCACAAGCACCATATGGCAGGTTTTTGAGGATGTCATAAGCTAACTCAACACTAATTGTAGTTTTCTAAGCTTAAATGTATAAATTCTGTTCCTCTTTCTCATGCCAATCTTTGGATTAATGTTTAATGAGAATCCACTCTATAATGTCCAATGAAACCTAAGCTGTCTTATATCTGTTTTCTTGTGACACATAGCTGACCAATTAATTTATAATCTTGAATTTAGTGTTGTCTTTATCATTTATATCATTTTTATTGAAAAATTAATTTGAAAAAAGTCAGATTTTTAATTTTTTTCTCTCACTGACTAACCAGTTAGGAAAAAACTTTGTCAGGAGAAGGCTGAAGGGCTGAGTTTTTCAAGTTGAATCTTTGTTCATGCTCAAAGAGTTTCATTGAAATGCTGAAACAAAACAAAAGACTAATTCAGAATAGGGTTTACCTCACTGTATTTTTTGCATTCCTTATTGAGAGAGAAGCATCTTTGAAGAACTGGGCATTTATTTCTTTAAATTTTGGCTGTTTTTATAGATTCTGTGTGGTGATGTTATATCAGGAGATTCTTAAAATATTATTGTAAGAGACCTATGTTATAGCAATAAATATACACAAACACTATGGGCCAAAGAGAAAGACCTAACAGGGAGATCATCATAGACAAAACTAAAAAGCTACATAATTTCTCTTGATTCTCTTTGTTCCCTCTTTCCATAGCCTTTATACAGTTGCTCTACAACCCCCAGAAATGAGTAAAACCCCAAACTCCTTTTCTCTTCTTGATTTTTGCTTGACAAGAAGAGCTAAAATTTGGGAGAGGAGAAAAATAGTAAAAACTAAGAAGAAAACTAAGTATGAAATTTTCATAATTATATAGGACTTGGCCTAATAAAACATAGCTTTCTGAGCCAAACACAGCTTAAATTCAAACCGCAAGCTAACAGGTCCAATTTACTATCAAACCTGGCTTTTTCACCAGTACATCAAAACGTTCTACTGATTAAAAGGTAATCAGGACTTTTGGAGGTTTGGTGGGGGAGACTCCAGAAACCTACAAATTACTCCTTAGGGAGATTAAGAATAATATAAATTTCTATCTGATATAATAATTTTTTCTTATTTCAAACCTGAGGCATCAGTGTATCAGGGATTGAAGAATTGTGAAGAAAATGATATCAGAGGAACACAGCAAAAGAAACAAATCCAGTCAGAGTTTTAGACAAGTGCTTTGGGAGCACAGCTGCAGATCTAAACTTCTCTTTACAAACAACTCCCTTACTTCACGCATGCTCTTTGGGAGATCACAGCCTTTGAAAAACCCTCCTTCTCTTTGGCTTGTCATTCTCTGTTCATGGTACTCTGTGTCGGAGACATGGCTATAATTTACGTTGCTGTGATGTTCCTTTCTATTGATTTACTTGAAACTTCTAGTCTGGTGTCTTCCCAATTTTGACTTAGACTCCAAAATTACTTCTCCTCAGACCATCTGGTGTTGTCTGGGCTCCTTCTCGTCTAGAGCCTGACATCATGTGCATGAGAGAAGAGTTATAGAACTCTGGGTAAACAGATGTGTTTCCAGTGCCTCAGATATGTGGAAGTTGTGTGTGGGATCATCAGTTGAAAAAAAAATAGAGGTAAACTCTGTGGGATCCAAAGTGGCAGAAGGAATCCGTGTGACCTTGGCAGCTGCATGCGTGCACAAGACTTCTGAGTCATTTTGTTTTATTTGACCTTTGGGGGAATTGACGTCAACTTAGTCTCCTACATTTGTTTCTCTTCTTCCTGTTCCTTGAGCAGAATTTCTCTGTTCTACTCTTAAGGTCCAGTCTTTGTCATTTTTGCTCACTTAGTGCTATAAAACTATGCCTTATTTTGTGAACGTACAAAGTCTGTCTTTGTGACGTTTTAGTTACAGCTCTGAACTGTATGCTCAGCACTCTATTTCTATTTTCTATTCTCATAGAAAACAAGCATTAGGACTGAGTAGCTATCTTTCTGTTGCTGGTAACATTTATGGCAAGATTATTTGAAAGACTTTACATTTGAAACATATGTTTTCTTTTTCTTCCACGCCTCTCCCCCAGTCTCTAGCACGCAGCCATATGGTTTCTGTTCATGCTATATCTCTATCAACATTTCTCTTTTGGGTGTTTATGATCCTTTAAAAATATGAGGATTGCTTTCTTAGTAACCATGAAACCCTGTTAGTATACTTACCTTCTTTTTTGTTCTTCTTTAACTAGACACTGGGTATATTGTAAAGAAGAGTAACATCAGTACATCAAGGAACTAACTTGGACCCTGCATCTCCCAATTCATATTAATAAGGCTTGGAGAAGGCACTGTGAATTTTTGAAGGCCATGCTTTTCAATTTTCATTCAAGAAACTAAAGTTAGAGATTTATTTAAATTTGAGTTTTAAGCTCATCTGCACAGACTAATAGGAATTATTCTAATTTGTAAGTGGCTGAAAAATTAGCTTACATTGAAATATCCCTGAAAAGAGACATTCATGTCTTAGTCATATAACATGTGTATGTATGTGTGTGTGTGTGTGTGTGTGTGTGTGTGTGTGTGTACACGCACATACATACACAAACACATAGGCATGTGGAAGGCTGAAGTATATAGGTATGTATGGGTGTGGTTGGGTACATGTGTAGGGGGTATACATTCACATGTGTGCATTTGGAGGCCAGAGGTCAAGATTGGGTACCATTTTCTTGCATACTCCTAGTCTATTTTGAAGAAAAACACATTCACTAAAACTGGAGCTTGCTGGACTCGCTTAGAGCAATCACCAAGGAGGCTCCAGGCTCAAATTCCACAGTGCTGAGAGTGCAGGCCTTTTACATGGATCCCAGCACTGTTCAGTTCCCCATGTTTGTGTAGTAAACACTTTACCAACTTCATCATTTCTCCAGACTTGCTCATCCATCACTTCTAATCATGTTTTTCTCCATTTTTATTAGATATTCTATTTATTTACATTTCAAATGTTATTCCCTACCCGATTCCCCCCCCCAGAGACCCCCTATGCCATTTCCTGCTTCTATGAGTGGGTGCCCATGCCCATCCACCCATTCCTACCTCCTCGCCCTCGCATTCCCCTCCACTGGGGCACCAAGCCTTCATGGGACCAAGGGCCTCTCCTCCCATTGATTCCTGATTCCTGACAAGGCCATCCTCTGCTACATATATGGCTGGATCCATGGGTCTGTCCATGCAAACTCCCTGGTTGATGGTTTAGACCCTGGAAGCTCTAATTGATTGATATTGTTGTTCTCCCTGTGGGGTTGCAAACCTCTTCAGCTCTTCAGTCCTTTCTCTAGCTCCTCCATTGGGAACGCCATAATCAGTTCAATGGTTGGATGTGAACATCCACCTCTGTATATGTCAGGCTCTGGCAAAACCTCTTAGGAGACAGCTTAATCAGGTTCCGGTCAGCATGCACTTCTTTTAATCCACAATATGTCTACATTGGTGACAGTATATGGGATGGATCCCTAAGTGGAACAGTCTCTGGATGGCCTTTCCTTTAGTCTCTGTTCCACACTTCGCCTCCATATTTGCTCTCATAAATATTTTGCTACCCCTTCTAAGAAGGACTGAAACACAGACAATTTGGTTTTTCTTCTTGAGCTTCATGTGGTCTGTGAATTGTATCTTGGGTATTCCAAGCTTATGGGTCAATATCTACTTATCAGTGGGTGCATACCATGTGTGTTCTTTTGTGACTGGGTTACCTCACTCAGGATGATATTTTATAGTTCCATCCATTTGCCTAAGAATTTCATGAATTCATCATTTTTAATAGCTGAGCAGTACTCCATTGTGTAAATGTACCACATTTTCTGTATCCATTTCTCTGTTGAAGGACATCTCGGTTCCTTCCAGCTTCTGGCTATTATAAGTAAGGCTGTTATTAATATAGTAGAGCATGTGTCCTTATTATATGTTGGAGCATCTTCTAGGTATATGTCCAGGAGTGGTATAGCTGGATCCTCAGGTAGTACTATGTCCAATTTTTTCAGGAACTGCCAAACTGATTTCCAGAGTGGTTTTCCAGCTTGCAATCCCACTAGCAATGGAGGAGTGTTCCGTTTTCCCTACATACTCTCCAGCATCTGCTGTCCCCTGAGTTTTTGATCTTAGCCATTCTGACTGGTGTGAGGTAGAATCTCAGGGTTGTTTTTATTTGCATTTTCCTGATGACTAAAGACATTGAACATTTCTTTAGGCTAAAACTATCCAGTGGAAAAAAATATTTTCAACAAATGATGCTGGTTTAACTGGCAGTCAGCATGTAAAAGAATGCAAATTGATCCATACCTATCTCCTTGTACAAAGCTCAAGTCCAAGTGAATCAAGGACCTCCACATAAAATCAGATATACTGAAACTAATAGAAGAGAAAGTGTGTAAAAGCCTCAAATACATGGAGACAGGGGAAAGTTCCTGAACAGAACACCAATGGCTTATGCTCTAATTCTAAGATCAAGAATTGACAAATGGGACCTCATAAAACTGCAAAGCTTCTGTAAGGCAAAGGACACTGTCAATAGAACAAAACAGCAACCAACAGATTGGGAAAAAAATCCTACATGTAGAGGGCTAATATATACAAAGAACGTAAGAAATTAGACTCCAGACAATCAAATAGCCCTATTAGAAATGAGGTACAAAGTTAAACAAAGAATTCTCAACTGAGAAAACTCAAATGGTCAGTCAAGAAGCATCTTGTCCATTTTTTACAGTCTGGTGAAATCAATCACTAGATTTCAGACATCTATTTACTACACTATTAATGCTTCTCGTAGAATTAGTTTATTGATCTTAATTTTGCTTTCCAAGTCTGTGTAATAATAGCATAGTATCTCCAAAGTCAGAAAACCAAGATTAAAGGAGAAAATAACTATAAAACACAAAGTGGGGTATTTTATGATATAAAATAATGTTCTGCTTGTGAATAAGTATTTAACAATTCAAAAAAAAACGTGAGAAGGGAGATGAGCATTTTCACAGTTGTAAATACAAATATTCAAATACTTATTCGATAAATTCATATAGCATTCACCAAAATTCAACATGAGAAAAAGGATTCAAACGACATAAATGATGAACAATTGAACAACTCTGATTTGAAAAGTTGGTACATATTAAGCAGAAACACACAGACAATATTTACAAAGCATGGCCAAGTACAGGATCATGAATGAAGGCAAAAGTGAACAAAATGACATCATGCTCAAAAGCAAAATTTAATAACATAAAAGGGTCTAATTTGAGAATAATCTGGAGAAATAATGCAAAACAAAATGAATCACATCAAACAAATGAAAACCTCCTGGCAAGCAGAAAAAAAAAATGAAAGCATTTAGTGAATACCATAAATCAAACAGGCAAGGAAAAACTATAGTGCATGTTTCTAATAGAGGAAAAACAAGATTATAATTTTTATTACAAATATCATACATGAATAAGACATGTATTATCATCTACATAATAGCAAAAAAGATTTGATTGAAAGGAGATAAGTTAAGAATATGAGGATATGTGTGAGGATAGGAACTATCATTTGTTACAGGACTAATAAGTGAATATTACCTATTCATTAGGATTAATGACATATATGCATATACATGCATGTACACACACACACACACACACACACATATATATATTGTATACATATATGTTAATAGGTTTCTAAACTTTGACATAAGACAAAAAACGATAACTTCCATGGTAATTACAGGAAAGGCAGAGGGCTGGGGCTATTGAAGTTACTCGGTGGTTAGATGCATGATCCTCTTGTAGGGGACAAGAATTGAATTCCAAGCTTTCACATCAGGTTGCTCAAAACTACCTGCAACTCCGACTCCAGGGGAGGCTGGTGGCAGTGACATGTATTCGCACCTGGATTGATATGGCATGCATGCAAAGTTAAAAATAAAAACTAGCAAGAAAGGAAAACTACGGAGGCATACAGCCTGTAAGAAATCTACCCACGTAATAAGGAAAGTGTTCAACTTACTACTGCAGAAAAATCGGTTAGATTTATCAGCAATTAAAATTTCCTAAATGTTAATACATATACATGAGAAGTCAGGGACAGCCACAGGAACATCTGCACAAAGACTAAGACTAATAGCAAATACAATGTACAAAACTGATGTGTGGCCGCCCACAGCTACATTCAAATGGGTTCCCTGGTTCCCTGGAAGGAAAGCTAGGGATGGGAACAGATTGGCAAGAGAAACATGGAGCCAAGATGAATTTCCTGTTCAAGACTCAAAGTTTAATGAAGGTCTTGGAAATATATATAGGCTAGGCGGGGCAAGACAACTTCCCCCAAAGACTGGAAACAGGTCTGCAGAACTGGTTCTGCCTGCTCCACAGGAGGCTGGAATCAGGTGATGGCTAGTGTCTCTCAGGAAGTGGCTATCCTTGGAGAACAATGGGCTTCACCTTGTTCTGAGAGCTCCATGCTCCACCCTAGGTGGGAAGCAGTGGCTAGCAGAGTTTTGAAACTCCTGCTCAAAAACTCTGGGGGTAGGGCACACTGATGCAAGGAAAATAAGTGTGAAGTGAAATATTTCCATTCGTGGGCTAAGGAGATGGCTCACAGGGAAAGAGCTTGCAACTCAGAAATGATGACCTGATTCCTTTTTTTTTTATTCGATATATTTTTATTTACATTTCAAATGATTTCCCCTTTTCTGGCTTCCCACTCCCATAAGCCCTCTTCCCTCCCCCTGTTCCTCCATCCACCCCTCCTTCCCACTTCCCTGTTCTGGTTTTGCCCTATACTGCTACACTGAGTCTTTCCAGAACCAGGGGCCACTCCTCCGTTCTTCTTGGACATCATTTGATTATGTTTTGGGTATTCCAATTTTCTAGGATAATAATTGATCTTTTGAGACCGGGGTTACCTCACTTAGTATGATGTTCTCCAGCTCCATCCATTTGTCTAAGAATTTCATGAATTCATTGTTTCTAATGGCTGAATAGTACTCCATTGTGTAGATATACCACATTTTTTGTATCCATTCTTCTGTTGTGGGTTCTTTCCAGCATCTAGCTATTATAAATAGGGCTGCTATGAACATAGTGGAGCATATATCCTTATTACATGCTGGGGAATCTTCTGGATATATGCCCAGGAGTGGTATAGCAGGATCTTCTGGAAGTGATGTGCCCAGTTTTCTGAGGAACTGACAGACTGATTTCCAGAGTGGTTGTACCAATTTGCAACCCCACCAGCAGTGGACCCCAAGCACCCTGATAAATGCTGCATGTGTCTTTACCCTAGTGCATGTGTCTATACCCCTAGCACTGGTGGACATCCCCTACAAGGACGTAAACAGGGCTTTCTGCTTGGCGCCAAGTTCAGTGGGCAACCCTGTCTTAGTGGAATGTGCCAAACAGTGGCAACACAAGACACCCAATGCCATCCTCAGGCCTCTGGGGAATGCATGAGTAGGTGTGGCTATAGACACACTTGAGCATATACCACACACACTTACATGCATACATATATTTTTAAACCTAGAGAGAAAATGCCATTAATGGAATGAGGTAATTATTCCCAGATAAATGTCTGTAACATTTCCACCTGTCAGAAATCTCAAGACAGTTTTTCCTAACTAATGTTAGACCCTTTTGCCATGGTGTCACCGTTCGATAAAATTTGTAAAGAATTTGGTAGGCAGATTCTAGGTATGCTGAGCCTAAAGCTGAACATACAGAGAAACTAAAACCATCTTATTAAAAATAAAAATATACAAAAGCAACTTTCTTGAAGAATTGCTATAGGCATGTATAAATAAATAAAACCCATAATATGAAACAGAATATTCAGAAAGTGACCTGTATATATTACCTTGTATTTGAGGGCAATGATATTTCATGTCAGTGAGGAGAATTACTTGTAAAAAAAAACAAATAAAAGACCTCTAAGTTAAGACTATTAGTATGGTGTAATCCTAACTTCTTGGGAGTATGAATCAGGATTCAAAAGTTGAAGGACTGTTTGGACTGTGGACTAAATTTAAGCCAATCCTGGATTCATTTCCAAAACTCTGAACCAAAGTATATAATTATTCTGAGAATGCAAGTTAGTTGTCTAGTACTTACAAAGGTTGTACAAGATCCTAGGTCAGTCCTTCATTTTGAAAACAGATTATCAAAATATGTGATTTGAGTAAAATGTCCCCCATAGGCTCATGTATTTGAACTCTTGGTCCTCAGTTGGTGGCAGCATGATTGACTGTCAAAGTTAGATATTCCTTCCTCCCAGCCCCATGCTCCCAGAAATAGGACTCAGACTCAAAATATAGTTACAAATATTTTTGTCCTTATAGCTAAGCTCTTCTCTGACTAGAACATAACTTGAAATAACCCATTTATTTTAATCTACATTCTGCCTGTGGTCAGGTACCAGATCTTGTCACATCTGCCCTGGGCAAATCTCCCACCTGGCACTATTCCCAGAATCCTTTCTGCCTACTGGATTTGTACATTTCTTTTTTTCTGCCTAAGCTATAGGCCGTCAGATTTATTATCAATAGGTGCCACATTCATCCAGACACAAGATACTCTCTCTACAACTGGCCACAGAATGATCGTGAGGAGGAGACTTGCTGGAGAGAGCTTCACAGAGGTGGGCTTTGAGAGTTAGAACCTCCCTGCGGTCTCTTCTCTCCTTCATCCCTGGGAGTGAAATGTGATCTTCCTGCTCTAGTCACCAGGCCCTGCCTTCTCTGCTATGGTAGACTCTGCCTCTTTAGAACCTTAAAACAGACGCAACTATAAGACACAAAACAAACTTTTTCTTTGTTAAGTTGCTGTTTTGTCACATGATTTTATCACAATCCTAGAAAAATAACTAATTCACTTGGCAAAACAGTTCAGTAAGTTAGATCTCACCTTATGAAAAGTAAATTCTATAGGATTTTAAGAAACACTGAAAATATTCTGATGTTATAACAACATGTAAAATCATGATTTTGTGTGATGAAGGTTAGGATAACTAAGCAAAAAGTTGTGAATAATAAAGCATTTGTGTGTAATAAACTCAAAAGAGTAGTGAAAGAATATATCATTAATAAATTAATGATAGGCTGAGAAAATGATTTTAAATAGTGACTACAGTACTTCTCAAATGCTCTAAGGCAATGGCCAGTTTGTCTTCTATTTTAATCTTTAAGCAATGCCATATTTATTGGATGTTTTAAGAAATTAATTACCAGGGAAATAAAAGAAGGATATATAAAATGTCGGTATACTTTTTACGTGAGGTTTTACAATCATAAAATTACTTGCTCCATTTACTTTGAGTTTCTCTGTCTAACTGTGGACCAGCAATAAACTATCAGAGCAATATAACTGGTCCACAGACCATGCCCTGACGAAATAGATCTTAATGTGTCTTGAAGACTTATATGCACATGGCAAAAACAAAGCACATCGGTTCATGTATGTAAAAGGAAATCTCAGAAGAGCACAGGATTTCAGTAAACAGATGAACTTGAGCTAATCCAGCCTCATTGGCAAGATCATATAAATCAATCGACTAGACTCTTACAAAGCTTGAGAGCCTCGTGTCTTAGGAAGAACAGGAAACGTTTAAACTGTAGAATAGAGCAAAACATAAATCCCTTGTTAGTTCCATGTTGCTGTTTGAATGTGACATGCCACTCCTGGGCTTTTGTGCTTGAATCCTTAGAACCTCAGCCAATGGCAGTGCCTTTGTACCTGTTGAAACCTTTAGCTAGTATAAGGTATACAATATCACTAACACAGAGCTGTATATGAAAAATAAATAAATACTTTGAATGGGTATTTTGGAAAGTATATAAAATCTACTTCATAATTTTTGGAGCACTAGAAATTTATCAGTGCATCATATCTGCTATTTCATAGATAAATTTGATAGATTTTCTATATGCGTGTATATATGTATAAAGAGATATATATGTAGGTTTATGTCCACTTGTATGTGCGAATGTTAAAGTGGAGGACAAAATTCAGAGTAAATATCTTATGTAATCACTTTCCACCTTAGTTTTTTGAGACATACTGTCACTGAAACTTAGCACTTGTTGATTTGGGTTGGCTGACTGGCCAGTAAACACCAGAGATTTCCTATCTCTGTCTTTGAGTGTTAGAAAGTCAACCCAAGTTTTCTTGCTCGCACAGCAAAGATTTTACAAGTTGAGCCAAGGCCCCTGTTATTCTAGAATGATTACCATTGCCAAATTGAGTTTGATCACAGAGAAATATTGTGTTGTTGTTATAGCTCAGGCATTTTAATGTGTCTTTAGGGGACAGTTTGTTGTTTTTGTTATTCTTGTCATTGTCAGTGTTGGAACCAAATCTAGGGTCGCATGCATTCTAGAAAACACCATTGAGCTATATTCCCAGACTGGACCATCCCTTTATATGATATTGTATGTCTACATTTTAGTTTTTACTGAATATGTTATCTAAAACAATTAAGTTATAGCAAGGAGGACTATGAGGAAGATTCAGAGTACTAGGGATAAAGGCATGCTATGTTAACTTATATAAGGTAAAATTATTTTGGTGAACCAATGAGTTCTATTCCACGACTATGGGTAAGGGTCTGCTCTAGGAGTGAAACAATGCCAAGACAGCTGAATTACAAAAACCCAAAACAGCCTGGGTGAAAGCTCAGAGAAGTTAGGAACCGGAAGCACACGCCACAGTCTCGACTGCCCCCTTTCCACCGGCTCAGCTGAGCGTGGTTTCTCCTCAGGAGCTCAGCTGGCTGGTCTCCGCTCCTCAGGCTTCGTGGCTGGTGTCTTGCTCTTTTACAGGGGGCTGGCCTGTCTCACAGTCCCCTTTGCAGCTTGTCAGGTCTAGGAGTCACTCTCAGCCCTTTTCACTTACAGACTCTTGGGAAGAGTGGACCGTTAGTAAACCTTCTCAGTTTCAGAGACTTCCCCAAACCCTTTTGAGTTAGTTCTGTCTTAATGTTTTCGTTTGAAGAGTTGTTTTGTTTGTTTGGTTTTTGTCTGTTTCTTTTTTATTTAGAATTTTTTAATTAATGGATTTACATCCCAATTGCTGCTCCCCCACCCCAAAGTCCTTCCCCCTCTCCTTTGCCTCTGAGCAGGTGCCCCTCCTGGGTATGCTCCCTATTCTGGTGCAGGATTAGGTGCATTCTCTCTCACTGAGGTCAAAAAAAAAGGCAGCCCTCTTCCACATTCCCAGGGGCCTCGGTCCAGCCTGTGCACACTCCTTGGTCGGTGGCTCAGTCTGTGGGAGTTTCCAGGGGTCCAGGTTAGATGGCATGTTTGGTCTTCCTGTGGGGGTCCTATCCCCTTCAGGGCCATCCATTCCTTTCCGCAACTCTTTCTTAAGGGTCCCCAACCTCCATCCAATGTTTGGCTGTGGGTATCTGCATCTGTCTCAGTCGACTGCTGGGCAGAGCCTCGCAGAAAACAATTAAGCGAGGCTCCTGTAGGTAAGCATACCAGAGTGTTATTAATCATGTCGGGGATTGGTGCTTGCCCGTGGGTTATTGCCCATGGGAGGGTGCTTGCCTCTACTGGGGGTCCTGCCTGGGTATAAGAGGTGGCCTCTTCCGGTTCCATGTTCTCATGTTAGGTATCTCAGCGAAGGTCACCCAAATTGATTCCTGCAAGCTTCCCTTATCCCAGGTCTCTGGGACTTCCTAGAGATTCCTCCTGTGCCTCAAGTCCTGCAGCTGCAGATTTCCATTCATTCTCCTGTCCCTCTGGTTCTCTCTCCTGTCTCTCCCCATACCTAATCCTCTCCCCCATTCCCCTCCCCATCCCCTCTCACATCCAGATTTCTCCCTCCCTCTGCCTCCCATGATTATTTTGTTCCCCTTTCTAAGTGGAATCCAAGTATCCTTACTTGTGCCTTCCTTCTTTTTAACTTCTTTGGAGTGTAGCGTGGGTATTCTATACATTAAGGCTAATATCCACTTGTCATGCATGTCCTTTTGGGTCTAGGTTACCTTACTCAAGATAATATTTTCTAGTTCCATCCATTTGCTGAAAAATTCATGATGTCCTCATTTTAAAATAGCTGAATTGCATTCCATTGTATAAATAACCCACATTTTCTGTATCCATTCTTCATTTGAGGAATGTATCCAGTTTCCGACTATTACGAATAAGGCTGCTATGAACATAGTGGAGCACGTGCCCTCTGGGATGGTAGAGCATCTTTTGGGTATATGCTCAGGAGCCACATAGCTGGGAGTTCAGGTAGAACAATTTCCAGTTTTCTGAGAAACCAGCAAATTGATTTCCAGAGTGGTTGTAGAAGTGGGCAATCCCACCAACCAGGGAGAAGTGTGTGCCTCTCTTCATATCCTTGCCAGCATATACTGTGGCTTGAGTTTTTGATCTTGGACATTCTGATTGGTTTAACGTGGAATCTCCGGTTGTCTGATTTCCATTTCTCTGATGACTAAGGATGTTAAAATTTTCTTTAGGTGCCTGTTGGACATTCAAGAAAAGTTTGTTGCGAATCCTCTGTTTAGCTCTGAGATTTTTAATTGGGTTATTTGGCTTGTTTCACTCTAACTTCTTGATTTCTTTATATATTTTGGATTTTAGCCCTCTATTGGATGTGCATTTAGTGAAGATCTTATCCCAATCTGTAGGCAGCCGTTGTCTTAATGGGGCTTCCCAGTAGGATGGAGTGGTTCACCTTACCCTCGAACAGTCTGTCATCCTAATGGTGTTACCTTCTAATACATTTCCTCATGGGATGACGACCTATAACTATAAAATTATTTCTGCTAATACCACATAATTGCAATTTTGTTACTCTTATGAATTGTAAAATAAATACCTGATATGCAGGATATCTGACATGGGATCCCTGTGAAAGGGTCATTTGACCTGCAAAGGGATAGAGACCCACAAGTTAAGAATCATCAGCGAGCATCCTGTTGTTTCATTTAAGTTCAGGTAAATGTTATAATGTTCCATATAACAAAGAAATATGTCAATGCATAAATGTTAAGGGTTGGGGATTTGATGTTGCTATAAACAAAAACAATAAAAATCAGAAATAACAATAAATCTGATAAAGTAATACACAAAAAAGAATGGTGTAGAAAAGGTTTGGAAATGCAACATCACCAGTGCCAAACGTCACCTGCTCTCCATGCCTTCAAAGCCGGTACCACCTGGGTGACTTTTACACATTATCAAGTCCAGCTGCAGCACGAGGTACAACCTTGGCTATCTCTGAAACACAGCTTCTTTTCACTCTCAGCAAGTACTTTAAGGTAAACTAGTCTAATAAATAATAAATGTAAAGAAACAAGAAATTTGTGATGAGACCAGCAATCAGTCACCTATGCATTAATTCATTTTGAGTTTGTTCTTGTATAGTTGGTAAAATTAGGGCTTCTTTTCTGACCATGACTAACCAGTTTTCCCAATAACATATTGAAAGGATGTTCGTTTCCCATTTTGTAATGTTGATATATGGCTCAAACCGAACTGACTTTAGAGAGATGGATTATTCTTTTAGTTTTTTATTCCATTACATTGTCCACAGTGTCTGGACAGCCAGTACCACACTACTTGAATTATAGAGCTTTGTATTATATATTTAAAATTGCTACTGTGAAATTTCAATTGATACCCTTTTTTCTTTTAGTTAAAATTTCATTGGTCAGTGGTATCTACTTTAGTTCTTTATTATTAAGAACTACTTTTTTTTTTATTAAGAATTACTTTTTCTGTTTCTACAAAGAAGGACTTTGGCTGTTTTGACAGGTGTTTGTCTTAGTGTTTTACTGCTTGAACAGACACCATGATCTGGCAAGTCTTATACATGACAACATTTAATTGAGAATGGCTTACAGATTCAGAGGTTCAGTTCATTATCCTCAAGGCAGGAGCATGGCAGCATCCAGGCAAGTATGGTGCAGGAGAAGCTGAGAGGTCTACATCTACTAGCAAAATACTGACTTCCAGGCAGCTAGGATGAGGATCTTATAGCCCACACCAACAGTAGCACATGTACTCCCAACGGGGACACACCTTCTAATAGTGCCACTCAAAAGGAAGCTACCAAAAATGTTAACACTGAGCTGTATTTGGTTTCGTTGCTACAATTACAGCCAAAATTACACAGTTTAATTGTGGAAATCTAGGTAAGTGTGGTCCATAAGAAGAAAGATAGATAAAGGTATAGCTGTGTTATTATCTGTAAAAGGCAGTGGTTTCAGAGAGTAAATTTATCATAAAGCGTTTCCACTATGAATTCTGGCTTCTTTCAGTAAAGTAATTGAGTTCAAATACATCACTGTGTGGCAGATAACTGATAATTTTAAATGGGAATTCTGAGATTGAATAGGGCCACAAAGGCAACATTGCTAACTCATCCTCTTCCTTTCTTGGTGTATAAGGACTGAGACTAGAGGGCATAACTGATTTCGATCAACCATACAGAAGATTAGCAAAACTAAAAATGAGCTTTTCTTAACTCCCACCCCTATAATCTTCTACATGAATGAATGGAGATAAAATGCATGCTTCTCTTAGAGCCAGAGGGCTTTGAATAGAGAATGTTTATCTAAATAAAATATAAAGCAGCATCCAGATTATTTTTGAAATATGGTGACAAAGATATGTCGTTGATGAATATGTTGGTGGTCATCATTTAACACATTGGTGAATATCTTCAGAAAGACTCTGATGTTCAAATTTCTGGGATGTAACTTCTCTTTTGGTATACCCCCTTGCTAGATAACTAGGAATGGAGGAAAAAGCCCTCAAGCTGGACTTCAGTGACTAGAAGCAGATTCTAATTTTGTACTTAAAAATATGTGACTCTGAATCTTTTCCAAGAAGCCCCAAAGAAAATAATACAACATAATAAAGAAGGCTCTGAGATAGGAGTATGCATACTGTATCAAGGAAGCACATGGTACCAATGACTAGCGACTAGCGTGTGTTCCACAGATTTTTAGTTATCATGAATTATATAGATTTTTTGGTTTACAAAATCAATTAAAATATGCAGATATTTGTAAAATAAAAATAAAAATCTACCATCACCTTAACCTACTTCCAGCTGCCAAAGGGACCACTCTGAAGGGCTGCTCTAAGAGGAGCAAAAATGCTTTGTTCTTGGCACTACGGCTTGATCATGTTTTTCAATATTTCTTTGAAAAGGAGTAAGGACATATCTTCCATGTCCTTACTATGCCTGCTAATAAGATTTCTCCTTTTACCTTCAGAAGATACAACTAACAACAGTCAAAACTGACTATTTCCAATGCTTGCCTACTTTCAAAATCTGAAAAGAAATTCCAAGCAAGAACAAAAACAGACTAGCAGGCAGCTGTTTCGGTTATTACTGAATAATTACAACACTCAGCACTCTCGTTTCTTTTAAACGTTAATTTAAAATATGCTTGACTCTGTAAAGTGTACTGGTAAATTCAGCATTTTAGAGAAACTTTAGGCTGGAATACATAAGTTTGCTGGGACGAAATCAAGGGAGGCAAGCAGATGTCATATCATAACTTCCATTTATTTTTTGGAAAGGGGCAGTCTTTATGTCTAGAATACAGTAGAATAAAGTAGTGAGGGGGTGTTCTAGAGCCATGCTGAGATCAGTTATAGTTCCTCAAATAATTATCGCACCCAGTATTACCTCTCCAAAGCCAGGACTTCTTACAGCCTTTCTTTATGAAGCTCTACTTCATAAAGAAAGGCTGTAAGAAGCTCTACTTTCATTTTAAAGTAGTATTTGCGAATGATACTATATGGTTCCTAATAATATATCTTCTCATCTTATAGACAAATGAGGATATAATAAAATAATAACATTCTTTTAGATGCAAAGAATTTGAACATCTTCAAAATTATTGGTTATTATATTTTATTTAAATTGAAAAGGGTTAGAATCTGTGAAAATATCATGATAAGTATATTGACAGTTATTAAATGAGCATTTAAGCTCTTTGGCATATATTATAGTTTAGGGGTGAAATTCATTTATAGTTCATACTCAATTGGCAATGTGTTAATTGATATATTTTTAAGTTCTGAGTAATGAATTAAATATAAGGCAAAGTAATTCATAGGGGAAATTTTCATCAGGCTATAGGTAGGAGAAATTCCATCCAGAATTGATATGGCTAGACCACAGGAAGGGATTGTCACAAAAGGAATAAGCCTTAAATTAGGGTAGAAAGAAACAACAGAAGAAAACTGTACATAATCTAATCTGAAAGTTCAGTTCTATTTTGAAATAAAATTTGAATATGGAAGAAAACAATACCAGTTTTTAGAGGAGCCATTTATTAGTTCAATAATTTTGTAGACAGCCCACACATACCACACACTGTTCTAAATCTACACACATGAAGGACTTAAAAAAAAAAAGAAACCCAAACTCCTCTTTTAGAGTGGATGGGAAGTTATAGTTAACAATTCTAAGCAACTCACCATGCAAGGGAAGAAAAAAATAGCAAAGTCTAGAAATTAAGTATGTGAATCAAAACACACAAATGCTATACATGATGCAGTTATTTTTTATTGTCAACTTTATGGGAACTGGAACTCACTAAAACATACAGTCCTAGGCAGGTCTGAAAGGAAATTTCCAAGACAAATTTTCTGAAAAAGATTCTGCCTTCCTCCAGAGTGAGTGGCACCTCCCGACAGCAGCTCAATATAAAGAGATCATAGGAAAGAGCTGTATCTGCCTGCATTTCTTGCTGGCAAAAGCATCCACCTAGCTGCTGCTGCTGCTGCTGCTGCTGCTGCTGCTGCTGCTGCTGCTGCCACCTTGTGCCATTATCAAAACCTCAATTCTTTGGCCTCTCAATGTGGACTCATAATCAGTGACTCTATAAAAATTTTTGAGGCCTTGGGAGTGTTGAGGTATCCACATCATGGACTGAGCAGCTACTAGATTCGCATAGACTTGAGACAACCATTTTTGAATACACAGGCCCTGGGGGGTCTGGTTGGTTGATACTGTTGTTCTTCCTATGGGGTTGCAAACCCCTTTGGCTCCTTCAGTCCTTTCTCTAACTCCTCCATTGGGGAAGCCATGCTCAGTCCAATGGTTGGCTGTGAACATCAGCCTCTGTATTTGTCAGGCTCTGGCAGAGCCTCACAGGAGACAGCTATATCAGGCTCCTTTCAGGGAAACCTGGAAAGGGGATAGCATTTGAACTGTAAATAAGGAAAATATGCAATAAAAGAAAAGTAAAGAAGAAGAAGAAGAAGAAGAAGAAGAAGAAGAAGAAGAAGAAGAAGAAGAAGAAGAAGAAGAAGAAGAAGACACAGGCCTTATCAACTGTAAGCTACTCTGCTAAATCTGCTATCAGTTCCATTCCTAAGGAGAATTCTGTTGACAAAGCCTTGCTCAACAAAATGAAACAGTGAGATATATCTATTTATGAGATAAATGAAAACAGGACTCATATAACATTAAACATGTAATACCTTCATATTATGGTTCAAATACAAATAAAGAACAGTTAAGAGTATTCAGCTTTTACCAGTAATAGACACATGCATGCATCTCAACAGAAACCTAAAAATTGGGTTCTCATTGACAATAAGATTATAGTTTTATAAACAGCAGAAGTAATGGTGGAATTAAAATATACCTGCTTAAATAAAATTAATTTCAAAATTGAAAGAATTAGAATCCTTAAAAAGATACCCATAGGTTTGTGCATTTATGTGCACATACAAATATGGTGCAGTGTGTTTCATATATAAATATGTAAATTAAATAGGGGACCTAGTTTATGCCTTCAGAACCAATGATCATCTTTTAAAAGAGTATGAAAATTTATTCTTGGAGAGTATATGTGTTAATTTGTTTTTAAGCCAATTTTCTCCTATCCTCTCGACAAAATTTAAAATATATGTTAGTTTTTCATCTTTTAAAAAGCATGCAGTGTGAGGCTGAGAGACAGAGAAGCATGGTCTCCACAGCTGTGCAACACTTCATGTTGTGAATATTCAACAAATATTAAGTGACATTGAAATATGAATTGATGGATAATGAATCACTCTAGGGAATTATCCTGCCAAAATGTTTTGGAAGATCCCTGAAATGTTTGACAAATCTAAGATATCCCAAGCTTTGCCTCTGCTGAGATTTATTTATTTGTTTGGGGGATGGGGAGAAACGGGGCCTTATTTTTCATCCGGCTCATTATGTCCCTCTGTTAGTGACTAATTCATACTCAAATCATATTACTTTAACTTTTGTTAAGCAATTGATTTCTTAGTGGCTCTCTAATTGGAAAACCAGAGCATCTAGAAAAACTGCGTCATTTTATTAAGTACAGAAATAAAATTGATTAAACAGAAATTTGATTACAATAATAGGATTGACCCAGCAGTGGAGAATAAGTACCAGGAGAGGACAAACTAAATTTGAAGGGCTTCTCCTTAGCATTACCTTATTTACCATTATTTAAATAAAAAAGATCCATAGCTTGCAATACATTTTTGTCTCTGTTTCTTTTGACTGCATTCAAATTAACAGATAGGATCCTTGTCTAATTAACTTTCTGGTGACTTTAACATAATTACTTAGAAATCATCTCGATTTAA
Organism: Apodemus sylvaticus; assembly: GCF_947179515.1. Lineage (NCBI taxonomy): Eukaryota > Metazoa > Chordata > Mammalia > Rodentia > Muridae > Apodemus > Apodemus sylvaticus. Next base: position 20,701,051 of record NC_067486.1, on the reverse strand, counting down.
ATAACAAACTCTTTTGACCACCTGAGGTTTTAGCACCACCTGCCACATTTTTGTGGCTATATAATAAACTTAACTCACAATACCCCTGGTATGAGTTGGAGCTATTTGGGGATCTTTAAACTTGCAAATAAGAAAAGTCAGTTCATGGGAGTGGTGAGGGGAGGCTTCACATTATGATACAAAGGTTTCCAACAACTACCTAAGGAATGATGCTACAAACACACTAGGCAGGGTAGGAAGGTGCACCAGAGGATTTGGGGCAGCTGAATCCCTTGCACCCCGGTTCTTGTTCACGCCTTTCTCTAAACATTTATTCCACCACTGCTCTTAGGACCTTGCTTCTGATTTGTTTGTTTTCTTTTGTTCTGTGTTTTTCCATCTATTTGCTTTCTATTCGACTTGCATGACAGTAGAATATGAAAGATACAACTTTACAAAATGGGATTTGAACCATACTCGGGAAAGAGTCTCTTAATCCTGTTTCTTTTAGAATGGAACATGGATCCAGTCCAATTAATCCTCCATCTCTTCCTATGAGTTACAGCCAGAAAACTGAGGTGACGCTGAACACAAGTGACAGCTACGTTCTCGTGTGTTGTGACTATCAACAAGTCAGAAGGATGTGAGAGTAAGCGGTTGGTTGTAGGTTACAGGATATCCAAAAGAGCTAACCTTTTCTTCTCAACGGTCTGCAACGGCACATTCAACAATTTTAGGGGAGAAATTGCCATTGAAAATTCAGCTTTTAAATCATTTTTAAGTCATGCTAGAGGATAACTTGTCATAGGACAAAGCTGTACTTTTAGATAAAGCTACAGCATGAAAACTTAACGATATAGTTACCAGTGAATACCAAAAATGGAAGAACAAAGATAAGATTTTGGAATAGAACCAAGACTCACGGAAATCACAAAATCAAAACAGGGTCATCATGTGTTTCCTTTGCATCCCCTGTTCTTTTTTTTTTTTTTTTTTTTTTTTTTTTTGGTTTTATGTGGCATGCAGCCACATACCACAAGCACAATTGGCATGATGTAGAAATGGTTCAAACTCAAATGGTCTATAGCCCACTGGCTTATTAAAGAAAGGAAACAGGACAAGAGGCATGGGTGCTCAGGGTCACTGGAGTGCAGGGACACTAAAGGGCAGACATCCAGACAATGCCAGTATAGTCAGCTTAAACAATTCAATAACCATGAAACCATACACTAGATGAGTCTTTCCCAAGAGAAACACTCACAGGTGACTCAAAGAACTGAGCAGAGATCTAACCTGCTGCCCACCACAAGCAAACTTACTTTTAGTTTGAAACTAATTAAGTTCATTCCAAGAATATCCCAGAATAAAAGAATTAGTATTTAAAATGAAAACTCACAGGATACACTAAAGCATTTGTTGACTATTACGATGAAAGAGTTAGGAAATTTGAAAGTATATTAATAAAAAACAATTATCCTATGATATATTTACTAATTTTAAAGGGTTTAATTTTATTTGTATACACTGCCTTAACTAAATGATTGAATTAAATAATGAGTAATGAGACAAAGCAATGCTGTCTTCTTACTGATGTCCTATATTGGAAAGGGGGTGGGATCATTTTTATAATGTTCTTCCTAAAACTGAAAAACCTAAACTTAATATAAGGAAACATCCAGTTAGCTAAAACTGAAAAGTATTTTGAAAAACAACCATAGGAAACTCTTGATGTGTGTGCATCATGGACACACAAGGAAGCTAAGAAACCCTTCCAGAATAAGAGACTAAAGACATAACAACAAGTGAATTTTTGGTTTAATGAAATCAAAGTATACAAAAAAGCGTGTTTTTGCAGATATCAACATGATTTCTCTTAAACTTATAAAATGTAAATGAAGACTAGCCAAACAATTTTAAAAGAAGAAAATAACATGTAGAAGTTGTATAGGTTATGAATGAGAAGATACTATATTGGAAGGAAATAGTCATATACATAAATGGAAAGTAAATGTATACAGAAATAAGCTCAACTATAATTAACCAAATTATTTTTGAAAATATTAACTCTTTTTAAGTGACTAATAGAAATGTCTTTTCTAAAACAGTGTTTTAGCAACTAGATACTTGCATGAAAACAAAGATCTTTAAATTCTGTGAAAGACTGCATACAACTTCAGCACCAAAAATTTCTATGCGTAAGTATTAACAGTTTTTAAAAACTAAGTTAAATAAAGTAACAAAGTCTTGGGCCTTTTAAGATAAGCCATGCCTTCAGTACAACATAAAATGATGGACTCACTTTTCAAAAAGGAATATATTAAGCTTTACCAAAATTAAAACATAAAGTTCCAAAAGAAAAGATGTTTGTATAATGGATATAACATTCTGACAAAGGTTGGGTCATATGGGTTTCTTTTATCCTAGGCCTAGATATTTCAAGGAGATGCAAATATAAATTTTATATTTTATTTTACTTGAGTGCATACCATGATTTATACCCATGCCTTGTTATACAAATGAGTCAGGTATGGAAAACATTTTCAGAGAGTTATAGAGGAGGCTGCCCTCCCCGAAGACCTTATCTTGGGATAGCTTAAGCCATTATTAAGATCAAACCTGAGTTGGGTCTCTTCACCACTGACCTGAACACTTAAGAAAAAATTAGCAAATAACATGTTAAATAGAATCCCTGACACTCTCATGGTAGTTTTCAATAATCTGGCCCTATATCAACTCACAAATTCTTTTGTGCAAACCAATTTTAAAACCTTTTGATTCTTAGTTATGCATATAAATCTTTATTCCCATATTTTGTCTCTATTTCAAAACTTCAGCACACAGGGATTTCTATTGTTAAATAAACACTATCTAAATGTCACAAAAAACCTTCTAAGAATTTCTTAAACCTTTTTTTAATGCCTGTACAAAAGCACTGCATTGTTTTTAGTAGAACAAACGTATTCCAACATTAAATGGTTCCAATTAGATATGAAACTCTAAGCCCATGAATTCTGAGAGGGCTCTGAACTTGCCAAAATAACTTCTTATTAGACTTGATAACTTGGATTATACACTCTCAGTGTATATTTAAAAGCTTTTAGTATAAAGTGTTCTTATAACAAAAGGGAAATGAAAAATACTGCAATTACAGAACATAGTCAAGACATCATTGCTGATGAAATACAATA